>NW_023396542.1:0-125000 GCF_011125445.2 Fundulus heteroclitus | reverse complement strand
GCAGGGTGAGTCACATTCAGTCAAGGATAAATCAGCATATCTGCATTTAACCTCGTCTCCATCGGGGTCAAACGCCAACAGGTTAATATTTCTATTACAGTTTACAGGAACTCTGTGGGAGCAACAATAATGTAGAAATCAATTACTGTAGAACATGGCCGTATTTATTCATATCAAAGATGCATTGCTTCTTGTTTACCGCTGATCAAACATCTAGTTAAATCCTACTTTTGTCATCAAATTTAAGCACCACTGATGCATTTATTCTCCTTTGCTGATGTAATTGTTGATGGTAACAATAAAATATGATTCATAAAATGAATATTAATCCTTGTTGCCTTGCAGAAACAAGGTCTTTGCTTCATACCTTAGCCTGATTAGTAAAGCTTGCTTTAAAAAATTTATAATTCACAGGCTTATAGTGGACATATTTATCTAAATTCAAGACTATTTAATGTTGAACTAAATCAATGCCATAAGTCCTGCAGAAAAATAAATATCTGAAAATCATAAGGCAGAGGTAATTTAAAATCTGGTTACATATTTTTGTTAAAATTCAAATCTGGTTCTTACCAATAATACCATCAGTTAGAATAACACTATTTAGGAAAAATCTTGAATGTGGCTATTGCATTAAAATGAATTAGAATTATTTAAATTATACATATTAAATATTTTAATAAGTTTCTAATAGTATAAATGTAAAACATGTAACTGCAGACTTACCTTAGGACTGGAAAGATGGTGGTCTGTGGTGATGAGTTGGATTTGTTGGTGTCGGACCGGCTCCTCAGCTCAACGTATGCAACAGCTCTCCAGTATCCAATGCCATTTTTATTGAATAACCAGTAACGACTTTGATACCTGGATTTGATATTCAGGATTAGTTTAAGGTCGTAAATCACTCATGTAATCATGTTTTTTTTGTCTAAATACATCATTGAACTATGACTCAGTATGTAATTGAACAAACTAAGCAGCTAAATTTCTAATATCTCTCGACAGGGAATCTAAATAGTCAAATATTGTTTAAAACATTTTAATGTGGACTCACACAAGCTGAAATGGAGAATTGGTGGGAAGAGAGCGAGATGTGATTCTTTCAGTCTGACACCAAGAACCATTGACTTGCTCAACATTGGTTTTTGAATGAATCACACTTTCAGTACCACAGTTGCCAGTGCAAGAAAATGAATCATCTCGGCAGGTATCAAAGTTGAACTTAAAGCGAAGGATCACCTGTAAGATTTTAAGAACTATCAGTTGTGATCAAATTTTTAAAAAAAGAGTTAAACATTAAGGAATTTACAAATAATCTGTACTTACAGTAACTGATCCATCTGAAGTTTCCTTTGGGTAGTAGGTCATCACAGTGCCACGATAATAAGTACCTTGTGTACCTCTGACCACCAGCAGCAGCAGAGAGAGCAACATGTTGAACGAGTCAATTTCTCTGCACTAAAACTGAGAAACTAGAGACCAGCAGCATTTATACTCCCAGAGACTTCCTCTCATCCACTCCCTCCTGTTTTCCGTTTACAGTCCTGTGTGTGGAAGATTGTCATGTTGGAGTTTAAACTTGAATGACCATATGTTCACCTGTAAGATAATGATCAGAATAAAATAAAATGATCTGATATCAATCAATAACAACTGCAGGATGCAAACTGTAATCAGCTCAGTTTGTCACATTTCAAAAGAGGGAATTGAGCATCAAAGAAGAAAATTGATGCTCATTCCCAACCATAATAAATTGTTTTATTGCTGGCAGTTAATCTCTGTCCTCACCATTCGGATGCAAAGCACCCAGTGTGTGTGTTTTATTTCTTCGCTCCTTTTCATCCTCAAACTGCATCTTAATATTTTGTCTGCAGTAGATTCACAGGTTAATATTATTCCTGACCATGCAGGTGGTGTCCCAAGGAGAAAAATGTGAATCATATTTAACTTTAGGATGTCTTAGGCAAGAAAGGGGTTTTGTTTTACTGCCTCTCAAAATGTGGGTTATTGTCATTTTACCATCTACCAGTTTACATGCAAGTTTAATGCAAATATAACTTTGGCTGCTTTCATTTATTTACATAACTCCCCACTGTGGGAGTGAGTTGTCTAGGCTCAGTGAAGCCTCATTCACTGGAAACCATAATAAACCATCCTAACAAGGAACTGTCATGTGTACCATACTTTATTTTCCAACAAATCTAATTTAAATGCAATGCATATAAAATTATTAAAATGTTTTGGCCTCTTAACCTGACTTGCATACAGGAAAGGTGTTGAGCTTTGGTGATTGGAGTTGGAGGCCGGACTCTGCAGAAAGAGAACAAAAAACTGAGCCATGCCGACTTGAAACTTAGACCTGTGCGTCCATCCAGTCCTTTCACTTTTACCCTTAATTATCTGCAGTGACATGATTCACCTGAAACATTTGCAGTCAGTTGGCCTTGAGAAATTTGCATTTGTCAGGTTCCTCTCCACTATCACTTCATGCATGCTCTGCTTTTACATTCTCAAAAATATGAAGTTTTTGTGTCTCTGTCTTTTCTAACCCCCAGTGGGTCGAGGTAGATGACCGTTGTTATGGAAATATAATCATATATATATATATATATATATATATATATATATATATATATATATATATAATAGTGTAGCTTAAAGTAATACAGATGTTAACTTTAACCCAGTAACCTAAAGAAATGGATGTGTGTGAAAAACAAAGGGTGCATGCAAACTTCAGATAGATACCAGGAGCAGGAAGCACCAAGGCCATATGACAGTCTTGTAAGTGATAACACTGTTAAAATGCTTGCATGAGGGTGTATGTTGTTGCAGTCAAACTCCCAGGAACCAAGCTAGGAGATAGATTATATTCAAAAGTCAAAGGTTAAGAAACAGATGTGTGCAGCAGACTGAATGTCTCATGTAGGTCCAGCCCCGCTTGGACTTTCTGTGTTAAAAGGGGGGGGGGATAACGTTTATGTGTTGAGACAGGCTTCAGACACAGGCAGAGAACTTAAGGTATTCGATGCTGTGATAAACGTGTAAGTGTCTCCCACTTTGGAATTCCAAATTGTAATAAATATATGTTTAACTGTTGTTTTTGCCTCTGAATTCACTGCCTTTTTTCTCTCTGTGCCAAATCTCCGACCGGGTGAGACGAGAAGGGGTGAGGGGCCGTTGGCTAAACGGGCCTCACAGGTGCCGGTCTCGATAACTGGAGCCGTGACCCGGGTTTGGCTGTGAGTAAAAAGTCTGTTTGAATATTGGACACGAAGGAGGACCTTGCCATAAGCATCACGGGTCGACCCAAAACAGGTAAGGAGATTTTCTCTCCATTGGCAAACCTTAGTTGTGTAGGCAAAATTGAGTGATGCTTTTGGTTTTAGGGAATCTCTTCTCAAAATATCAGAGGCTGAACAGTACAAATAGGTTTAAATAGAATTTATGTTGAAACCGAGAAATGAGAGAATGAGAGTTATCTGTATGTCCACGTCGGAAAACCGTAAAATAAGATAGAAATGATAAAAGAGATAAAAGCCAAGAAGCCGTTAAGTTGTGAGGCTGTTGAAAAATAAAATAAAAGACAATAAAAAAGATAAAATTACAAAGATAAAAAATAGACTCGGAAGTTGGTCGCTCCCTCTCCATGACTGACGAGTCTGGTGAAATTTTAAGACTGAGGTGGAACGTTACCTCGGAGAAAGGGGACTCTCCAAAGAAACGTAGCGATAGGACGGCCAAGAATACAAAACCATCTAAAAGTTGAGGCTAAGAGCAGCAAGACCTTAAGAGCGAGCTGTTATAGAAGATAAGAGATTAAAAAAGGGGCCCCAAGGGAACAATTAAATTGTTCTCTAGCATCAGAACGGGGATTCTGATTGCACGACGGTTAGACCGAGGTGGTATTTAAATGAATAGTGGGTTCCGTCGACTACGGAAAGGGTAAAGAGGACCTTCCGTGATGCGCAAGGCTGTCTGTCTTAAATGTTGTCTGTCCTGGTCGGTTTAGCAATTTTATTTTGGTTTAAATGGGATCCATGGTTTGAATGATTAGAAGCTCTGGTGTGAGTCTGTCTCTCTGTGTGTGCGCGGCTTCGAAGTCTCTTGTGTGTGTGTGAGAACGGGTGGTTACGCATGCGTATGTGTGGCTGTGAATAGCTTTGCACGTGTTCTTTTTGCGGTGGAAAAGTACTGAGTCAGGAAGCTGTGTATAGCCCGGATCATGGCGGGAGCTTTTAATCAGGAGTTTCAGGACGATGCATGGGGTTCGGCCCCTTGGAAGTCCTTGGGTGAACAAGTAGAGGCGCTGATGGGTTTTGTTGAAACGCATGAAAAGTTAGATAAAAAGACCCAGTCGGCGTGGAGGCAGAAAGTGCTTGGAGCCGTTACAGCAGAAGAGAAACGGCTGGAACACAGCGAACCCCTGGGCAAGTATTTGGTGAAACAATATGCTAAAAGTAAGAAACACCTTAATGATTGTATTCAAAGACAAAAATCTGTTGGTTTGTTGCATTTTGGGAAGCGTGATCAGGAAAACGCAGATAGAGAAGTTAAATCATGGGAAAAACTGTTGGTAATTTGGCAGGGTATTAAACATTTGTTTGAAACAAAAGAAGAAACAGTACAATCTCCTCCGCCATACAATATAAACACTACTTCTTCCGGATTGTATCCAGTTCTGGATGTTAGAGGCGGAGAATTAGTAATAGAAACGCTCCCGGCATATACTCCAAGGGGCGATATATGTTCAGATAATGCTCTACACCCGCATACGTCATTTAATGCACCACCCATATCCCTCACTCCTTTTAAGTCTTGTGAGCCTTTTCTCGCTCGAGCTGCTCGCGAGAACTCGTCTCAGTCTGTTAACAGGCCTTCTTCCCCGCCTACAGCCTGTCAGATGACGAAAGCAGGCCCTGAGGAGCATGCGTTGCACGCCCAGGACCCTGGAGTAAGACCGCCCTCTAGGGGCTGTTCTTCTGTATCTTCAGAAGACACACAACCAGCAACAGGTTTAAATCATGTTGATCTTAATAAAACAGGAACTAGATTACCAGCAGTATCAACTAATGTCAAGTTTAATAACCCATGTTCATTGGAGCCCGAGGTTAATGTAAAAATGTCACTAAAAGGGATTTGGCAGGAGGACAATGCCACTGATTTGTTAAATGTGCCACTGTTGGATTTCTCCTTACAGGGAGAAACGCATGCTGAAGAAGACATGGTTGATAATAATGGGTTATATCATTCTACTGAAGAAGCAGAATTTGCCAGGAGACAGAGAACACCACGCACTCGTGGTGTGGGAAGAAATTTAAAGGATAGCTTTCACAGCATGCATTCAATGACAACTCGTTCTCAAGGTCCCACTAGAGTGCAGATGCCTATATTACAAAATAATACGGGCACAGAAAACTATGTCCCTTATTCATTTGGAGATGTACAAGCCCTGGTGGACAAATTGCCTAGTATTGCAGCTGGTGGCAGATTGTGGCTTGCCGAACTTGATAATCTAACTAAAGGAACTAAACTGGCTTTGGGTGATTTTAGAGCTGTTCTAGGCCGTTGTGTTCCTGCTTCAACTGCAGATGACATTGAATATGAAGCTCGAACATCCAATATTGGAGATGAAACTTTATTCTCTTCAGTTATCACTCGTTTGGGGAACGCAATTAGAGAACATTTCCCATTATCAACTCCTGCAGCGGTTCCCAAATTTGACTGGGATCCCTTACAGCATCCAAAGGATTTCATTACTCAAGCTGAAGAGAGTTGGATTAAACACACAGGTGTAAATCCAAAAGGGGATAGTTCTAACTTGGGTGAATTATTCAGGGAAGCAGTCCTGAAAGGTGTGCCTCCTTTGGTGTCACAGCTGATGAAACAGAATTCTGAGATGCCTGGTTGTGAGTATGCCCGCTGGGAAAAACATCTTGTACACCATTTGCACGTTGCTCAGGATGTAGAGAAGAAGAAAAAACAAGAGAAAGAGGATATTCATGATCAATTAATCAAATTGCAATTATTAGATGCTAAACGGCAGGTGAATCAACGTAAACATGAAAAAACTGAACATGTTATGGTTTCAGCAGTTGCATCACCTGGGGCTCCATCCCCGATGGTGACACCTCAGTTTAATCCAATGCAAGGGGGAGGGATCCCCCCTCCTGTTTTCTATCCTCCATGTAATTACAGATCTGCGGGTTCTGCGAGTGGATTCGGATGGCGATTTGGTGGACGGCGTGGACAGTCAGGTTGGAACCGTGGTCTGAGAGGACGAGGTGGATATGGCGGACCTGGGAGAGCACCTGTCGACATTTGCTTTAACTGTGGACAAGTTGGACACTGGGCAAGGGATTGTCAATTCCCACCAGGAGGTGAGATTGTGCCACCGAACCCTAATATGGCCCCGCCTCCGCAAGGTCAGTACCCCCAGCTCGGAGAAAACTTTTATGGACAATTTTGACACATCCCTGAGAATAACTCCAGCAGCGTGAGTTCCGCAGACCCCATGCTGCCAGCGAAGGTTGGAGAAGAACACATGAACTTTTTAGTCAACACTGGAGCTACATATTCCTCTATAATCAATCAGCCATCTGCCTCTTTGCTGTCGACTAAGACTGTGTCACTAATGGGTTTCTCAGGGAAGGAACAGTGTCTGCCGATGACTTTACCACTTCTGGTGAAAGTTGGAAACCAGAAACTGCATCATTCATTCGTATGGTCTCCATCTACACCTGTCAATTTGATGGGAAGAGACTTGTTGGTTAAACTGGGAGCCGCAGTGCTTTGTGGACCTCAAGGTTTGACTGTTACCTTTCCAGACGGTTCTTCTCTAGCATGTGGTCACACTTTCCAGGATGGACAATATCTGGTTCGGCCCGTGGGGGAAGAGTTTGCTGACATCTACTGGGGACTCTTAACAGAACCTGCTGAAGCTGGTGTTCTCTCGGTGTTCCAGCTATGGAAGCCTTGGATTCAAAGCCTAAGTTCCTACCTGACTCCACCTGATCCTCCACACGTCACTCTGTTCTACGACAGAAATCACGCAGATTGGTATGAGGAATCATTTGCTGCAGAACTTGAAGGTAACCCATGGACAGTCACATCTAAGAACATATATGTGGCCCCTGAGGGGGTGGCAGCCGCAGTGATGTTAACTCCTGAACAACAGCAATGGTATATGATGTCAGATGAAGCATTTCCTCATATTTCTCTTTCTCTCCATTCTGAGCGACAGGCCAGTGAATTAGGAGGGATGGTTAAGCGTTCCCTCCAGACTACTGATTGGGCACCGACCAGCGTCCCAGGTTTGCTGTTTTCAAATTCCACTAACACATATCAGATTGTTTGTGATGTCTCTGACAAAGTTCTTTTGAAACATGAGCTTTTGACTCGACACCATGGCAGGGAACGTACCGACCATCATAAAGCAGCAGAGATGTTGGATGCTCTCCCATCACAACTCTGGGCAACCAGTCCCACGGATGTGGGATTAGTTTCATGTGCTCCAGTTTCATTTCAGGTTGCAACTGACTCTCCTATTTGGGTGAATCAGTATCCACATAAACCTCAAGCGGAGGAAGGCATTGCTGATACCATCGCGGGCCTTTTGACAGCTGGAGTTTTAGAACCCTCTGTATCAGCCTGGAACACACCCATTTTGCCGGTGGAAAAGAAACAAACTGGTAAATATCGCATGGCACATGATCTTAGAGCTGTAAATTCTGTTTTGAAGACACCTACAATCCCTGTACCTAACCCATATGTGGCCATTTCCAGTTTGGAGCCCTCTCAGCAGTGGTACACATGTATCGACTTGGCGAACGCATTTTTCTGTCTTCCTTTGGCTGAAGAATGCAGAGACGTTTTTTCATTCACTTATAAAGGTCGCCAGCTGCGTTACACCAGACTGCCACAGGGATTTGCCCTATCACCAGGTATTTTTAATCAGGTTTTGAAAGATGTTTTGCAGACATGTCCTCTGCCAAGAAACACCACCCTTATTCAGTACGTGGACGATCTGCTGTTGGCTTCACCAACTGCTGAGATCTGTCTTCAGGCTACAGAACTGGTTCTGAGACACCTCCATGAACATGGGTTCAAGGTCAGTAAGGATAAACTGCAAATTGCCAGAAAACAGGTTTCTTTCCTGGGCCGTGTCATCTCCGCAGGAACAACCAGCATGTCCTCCAGTCATAAACAGAGCATTTTGTCACATCCTAAACCGCTGCGCGTGAAAGACATGCTGTCTTTTCTGGGATTGACTGGTTACAGCCGTAACTATATTCCCGGCTATGCAGACCTGACGCAGCCTTTGAGGGACCTCGTGAAGGCGCAAGGTATGAGAAAACTAAATAATGTTTTGATTTGGACTCAGGAAGCGGAAGAAGCATTTGTTCTGCTTAAACAACGACTTGCATCTGCTGCTGAATTGACTCTTCCAGACTACTCTATCCCATTTTTTTCTTGATGTTTCTGCAACCAGATTTGCTTTAAATGGCATCTTGTTTCAGAGAAGAACAGGTGAGAGAAAAATTTTGATGTATATATCAGTCATGTTGGATAACGTGGAAAAACGTCACCCCCAATGTACACAATATGCAGCAGCAATAGCCAGAATGATTCAAAAGACTGCACATTTAGTCATGGGACACAGTCTAACCATTTTGACAACTCACAGTGTTGTGGCTTAGGTGAATTCACAAAGCTTCACTATGACTGCACTCAGACAACACAGGCTGTCCAAAATTTTGGAAGCACCCAACATCACATTTACACATGAAGGTGTGAACATGGCAGATGGCATGACGGATGGCGAACCTCATCAATGTGAAGAATTGGTTTCCAGGATGGAGAAGGTGAGACCAGATCTAGAGGCTAGTCCTATTGAAGGCCCACAGGTGAGACAGTTGTTCACAGATGGCTGTTGTTTCAGACATGAAGGTGAAGGACTCAGGGCAGCCTATTCTGTTGTTGAACGAATAGGCTCAGGATTTGTAACAAGGAAGGCAGAAAGGTTACAAGGACCTCAGTCAGCGCAGAGAGCAGAGCTAGTAGCAGTGATTGAGGCATTAAAGTTGTCAGAACATCAGGAGGTAAATGTATATTCAGATTCAGCATATGCTACAGGTGCAGTTCATGTGGAGTTATGTCAGTGGTTGAGAGCAGGATTTTTGACAGCGGGGGGTAAACCTATAAAACACGAGATGGAAATGAGAGAGTTGGCCGATGCTTTGTTATTACCGGCCAGAATTGCCGTGATAAAGTGCAAAGGTCATGATAACAGTAATTCAGCCATTGAATTAGGGAATCAGGCTGCAGACCAGGCTGCCAAAGCAGCCGCTGGATATGCGCCTCAGATGATGATGGTGACGGTGGAAGATGAGCTAAGAGAAGAGTTGAGCATGAGTAACATTAAACTGTTGCAGAGTAGAGCAGCTCCGGAGGAGAAGAATATGTGGAGGCTCAGAGGAGCCTCAGAGCAGGAAGGTTGCTGGAGAGGGCCAGATGGCAGACTGGTTTTTCCTCCAGGTTTGAAACAGAAGCTTTTTTCTGAGGCACATGGTGTTGGACACGTGGGTGTCAGACAGATGATGGACAACCTGAACCATTGGTGGCATCCATTTATGTCAGATATGGTCAAACATTTTGTAAAAAGTTGTTCACTGTGTGGGC
The DNA here is from genome assembly GCF_011125445.2 of Fundulus heteroclitus. Lineage (NCBI taxonomy): Eukaryota > Metazoa > Chordata > Actinopteri > Cyprinodontiformes > Fundulidae > Fundulus > Fundulus heteroclitus. The sequence continues at coordinate 115,319 of NW_023396542.1, read as the reverse complement.
AATTTAACTCAAAGAAGACTTTGAAACCTTTGCAGGGCAGATTTCCTTTGATCACAGTTCCTGGGAAGGAAGTGATTCTTGATTATACGGACATGGTGACCCCTGCTGGAGGCTTTAAGTATTTGTTGGTGTGTGTGGACGCTTTTACAGGATGGCCTGGCCTGCTAGAAGAGAGGACAGCAAAACTGTGATAAAATGCCTCATTAATCATTACATTCCCAGGCACGGGTTCCCTGAAAAGATCAGGACTGACAATGGAACCCACTTCAAGAACCAGGACCTGCAACGAGTGGAGTCCAGTTTAGGGCTCACACACAGGTCTTCGGTTAATTCAACCACAGGATTTACTCCTTACGAGCTGGAGACGGGAAGAAGCTTTCCTGGGCCCCAACGTCGACCACCGGGAACTGCAGACGACCTGCAGAGGCTGACAAGTACGGAGTACTTCTCACAGTTGCAGGCTGTGCTGGAGGCGTACACCAAGGTCCGTGGACATCCCAAGGAAGGAGAAAGAGGAACGCCACCTCCGGACGTCGACTGGGTTTGGCTCAAGGTCATCAAAAGAAAGTGGTCAGAGCCGAGGTTCACGGGACCCTTCAAGGTGATCGAGAGAACCTCACATGCGGTGAGGTTGGGAGGAAAAGGTAATACGTGGTTTTATTGGAGCCAGTGTGCACCAGCAGCAGAACCTCAGAGGTCATTGACGGAGGTTCAGGAGGTTTAAAGGAGCGGATCAGCTGATTGGGCTCAGTCAGCTGTGCATAGAACCAGACTCAGGGTCAGAATAAAGCCCTCTGGTTCTTGACACCACAGGCAGTCTACCTGTGTGTTGAAGTTCCTGCCTGCAGATTCATCACGTTGTATTGAGTGGCTGTGGGACGCCACCCTTCTTCTACGAACGTCTGAAAGAAAGAAGTTGATGTCATTGTAAAAAAAAAAAAAAAAACGGAAACCTTGTAATCATTTGTGGTTTTATATGCTTTTTATCTTTCTAGCTTTAAATATAACAGATGTTTTGATCTACTTTTTACAATATTTTTTGATTTTATATTTCTATAATATTTGACTTGTTTGGACTGGTACACAGTCATTAGGTTACATTTGCCGGTGAAGGACCTTTGTGGTAAGCTGGTAATAGTTTTAGGATTTGTTTGATCTTACAAGAGGGTTGTTTTTGTTTCATTTTTTTGTCATAACCTTCTTTTTCAGGTGTGGGGGCCAGTATACCCTTGGTCTATAGATTCTCTTTTTTTTAATATATATTTTTTAGGATATTCCGGTTTTTGTATGAAGTTAAACATGGGGCAGAAATTGGGTACTGGATTGGTTCAGCGGCAGCTGACGTTGGGTTTATGGGTTTTACTTCTTATGTTGTGCATGCTTGTTTTCAGCATTGTTATTCGAGGAGCAGGTGCTGCTGATCCTTTCAGGCGTCAGGAGCGGGCCATTCAGGATACAGATGATTGTCTGACTCAACATCGTGGTATTGAACTGCATTACACTTTGGGTACAAGGGTTGTATTTGAATTCGATTTATGCTCAGTGGTAGATTGTGGTAGTGACCCATCAGTCTGGCAGGACTCTGATGTTTATGCTTGTGTGTCTCCGGAGGGTATTCCAGAACCTCCTTCTCGTTGGTGTTACTACTGGGTTTATATGAGATGGCATACCGGAAATAAGGCTGTTCCGGTTCGCCATGGTGGGTTTGATAAATTATTACAAGAGGCATTAACCATTACTAGAGGTTCTCATCGGGTGGAATCAGGTGTTAATCCTATTATCCTGACCATTTCTGGGTTGAACATTAATCCTTATTTTGGGGCATACACTGGGGTTTATTCTGCATTTGATAGTGGAGTTACTAAGCCCAAACCTTGTAGTATTAGTCCGTCAGGCTTTTATCTTGTTCTTGGAGCAGGTTCACCGGATGACGGTCCTGTTGTTTTGATTAAACTTTCTCTACATCATGCGACTACTTCTGGTGAACTGATTAGTTCACCAGAAAGGGGGAGCGACTTATCCTTTTCAGGAGGACCTAATGTAGATTATAATAAATTGACCCCTGGTAACATTCTTAAGAGTTCTACAGGGGATAGGAGACGTAATTTGTGGGTTTCTTGGATGGCTCAGACTGCCAGACAATATACGGCTGAGAGCTGTGTAGCATGTGCCGCAGCTAGGCCAATTTTAACAACAGAACCAGCACCTTTGTTTCCTTTTGAGGATCCTACAGGATATAATTGCATTTTAGGATTGACAAAAGGCCGCTCGGTGGGGTGTGAGTTCTATCATGATCTTTTCCCACCTATAAACAACGACACTATCCCTGGGCCGTTTACTCCTGGTAATCAAAATAAGCAATATGTGTGTTTTAATTTCACAGGGAGGGGGATAGAAGTTACGTCCAGGGTAGGAGTAATTCCACCTGAATGGTGTCAATGGGTGTTTCCTGTGAAAGATATAGCAACTTGGGCAAGAGCTGGTTTGTATTATTATTGTGGCGGAAAACAGTTGTTTGTCCGGATCCCTTTTGGCTCTGTGGGTATGTGTGCCATGGTAAGGTTGGTGGCACCACTGTTGTTAATGGGACCGGGTTTAAATCAGGAACACTTGTTACATAGAATTAAGCGTAGTTCTGATTTTGATTTGGCACGTAATTCTCCTACATACATAGATTCGATCGGGGTCCCCAGGGGGGTTCCCGACAGGTATAAGTTGGTAGATCAGGTTGCAGCAGGTTTTGAATCCATATTCCTTTGGATTACTCCTGATAAGAATGTTGATAGAATTAATTACATACATTACAATGTGTTACGTTTGTCTAATCTGACTAGAGATGCAGTTGAGGGGCTAGCTGAACAATTAGCTCCTAACTCTCTTATGGCTGTTCAGAATAGGATGGCACTGGATATGCTTTTGGCGGAAAAAGGGGGTGTTTGCACCATGTTTGGAGATATGTGTTGTACGTTTATTCCTAATAATACAGCACCGGATGGGTTGGTGACTAAAGCTTTAGAAGGTTTGAGGACTCTGAGTAAAACGATGCATGAACAATCAGGAATAGATAATCCTTTGGATAAATGGCTGACACTGGCTCTGGGTAAATGGAAGAACTTAATTCTTTCTATGATGCTTTCTCTGTCAGTGTTTTTGGCAATTTTGGTTACGTGCGGCTGCTGCTGTGTCCCCTGTTTGAGAACTCTCGCTGTTCGCTTTATTGTCACTATTCTTGAAAAGGGCACAGTTTCCTCGTCTTCTCCCAATAATCAGATGTTACAGGTGGGGACAGAACCTTCTCTACAGGATGTGAGATTGGAGTTGGTTCAGTATCATGGGGTGATATAATGAGATTTTTCCGGTATTATCCTGTTTGATTTTCTGTTGTTCTATGCAGATATATTGTTTCGCATGTGTTTGATTTTGTGATACTGCCTTATTAGTTACTGCAGTATGGTTTTTACATTTTTATGCTGATTATGAGTTACTCATTTAATTTCTTCTGATTTATTTCACTGTGTTGATTTTGATGTGTTTGACTTGCTAAGGTTAATTTTTGCATGCTTTGTTTCTGATGTTTGCTCCAGTGTGTTTATCAGATTTACAGGGGTGTTTTTTCTGTGTCTCATATTCTTAGTTTATGCTTTTATATTTAGTACCTGCATTTTTGTGTGGACTCTCTTTGTGAGAGTCCAAAAGGGGGATTGTTATGGAAATATAATCATATATATATATATATATATATATATATATATATATATATATATATATATATATATATATATATATATATATATATATATATATATATATATATATATATATATATATATATAATAGTGTAGCTTAAAGTAATACAGATGTTAACTTTAACCCAGTAACCTAAAGAAATGGATGTGTGTGAAAAACAAAGGGTGCATGCAAACTTCAGATAGATACCAGGAGTAGGAAGCACCAAGGCCATATGACAGTCTTGTAAGTGATAACACTGTTAAAATGCTTGCATGAGGGTGTATGTTGTTGCAGTCAAACTCCCAGGAACCAAGCTAGGAGATAGATTATATTCAAAAGTCAAAGGTTAAGAAACAGATGTGTGCAGCAGACTGAATGTCTCATGTAGGTCCAGCCCCGCTTGGACTTTCTGTGTTAAAAGGGGGGGGATAACGTGTATGTGTTGAGACAGGCTTCAGACACAGGCAGAGAACTTAAGGTATTCGATGCTGTGATAAACGTGTAAGTGTCTCCCACTTTGGAATTCCAAATTGTAATAAATATATGTTTAACTGTTGTTTTTGCCTCTGAATTCACTGCCTTTTTTCTCTCTGTGCCAAATCTCCGACCGGGTGAGACGAGAAGGGGTGAGGGGCCGTTGGCTAAACAGGCCTCACAGGTGCCGGTCTCGATACCGTTCATACTGAGGCTGGTTCTGCTGGAGGTTTCCCTCTCTATTAAAGGGGAGTTTACCTCTCCATTGTCACTTTATGCATGCTCAGTATCAGGGATTGCTGCAAAGCCATCAACAATGCAGACGACTGTCCACTGTGGCTCTACGCTCTTTCAGGAGGAGTGAATGCTGCTTGGAGAGACTCTGGTTTCCTTCGATAAAAACCTTTTTGACCACTATGTCTGTATGATTCGATTGTGATTTTGCACTACATAAATGAAATTGAAAATTAATTTGTGTTGAAGTCTTCAACTACGGAAAACAAGTCCAGTCGCTTTGTTTTTTCCTTGTTTTGGAAAGTGTTGAAGGGAGGCATCCTGTGCTGATTAGCTAACATCTGCTGATCTTTTTATCTGACCCCTGTTGAGAATTAAAAATATATCTTAGTTGGGGTTACTGAGGAAAGCAGAGTTGGGTCTGTCTTTTCCTGCTCCAGCGTAAGATAAACATGGAGTTTTATTGTCCTGAGGGGGTGGTCAGCAGGAGAGGGGGTCAGTCATCCTCCCTCTGAGCCATGCAGGAGGAGTTTAAAAGTTGATAAAAGGAATGTCTTGGTAAAACTTACTTCAGACAGACAGACTTATCCACCGCGGTGAGAACAACATCTTGTAAATGGTATGTACTCTGTCTCCATATTTAATTTCTATGAATTAAATATGTATTTAAATCGTTCTACCTCTGATCAATGATTCCTTATTTTATTGTCAAATCTTAAACCGGGGTAAAAATGGGCCTTTAGTAGCGAAGCATGATTAGGCCAATAATAAATAAATCACACCCCACACATGAAAAATAAATAAATCAATAACAAAAAATAATAAAAAATAAGTAAGTCTTTGAGAGTCACAGATCTAAAATAGATTTGTCCAACAAATCTGTAGTTTTGACTAAGAGAAAAAAAGTTATGAGCAGAAAATTCAAGCAAGCAGAAGAAAAAATGTCCAACCAGGCAGAAAGACAAGACACAAAAACAGGTGTAAAAGAGATGGTGATATTTCATTATCACACAACAGGTTTCTGCCTCAAAGCTTGTTATGCTGTTTTACATTGAGCTATTAGCAGGCTGCTAGCACTAGCCTAGCCAGCTAAGAGTAGCAAACAAAGTAGGAGTAAAGAAGATCCTTTGTAAAAATTCTCTGCTTCATAAATAACTTAATAGATAAGCCTCTAAATATTTCCAATGTAAATGTAGAGTGGATGCTGGGCTTAGAATAATTTAAACAACTTTGTCCAGTTGTTTGTCAGTTCACAGTGAGGTGAAGGTGTGTTGTTTATGTACCTCTGCAATGACGAGGTTTATCTCTTTGGAGAACCTGGACCCACAAAAAGTTGCTTTTTTAATGAACCCTTACGGATGTAAGATTTCTGAATTCATCACTCGTATAAAGTCTAACTCCATTGATGACATAGAAAGCAACCTCAGCTTCTGAGAATGGAAGTGGGTGGCAGCTGCAGGTCATGTACATCTTTTGTCTAGATATGCTCAAGGAGATTATTCCCACCGATCCCATAGATTTTTTCGACATAGCGAACCTTCAGAACAGTGTCTAGCTTGTCTTTGTACAGTCCATCGCCTCTCTATTTAGTACTGTGTATTTTTCAAGTGCTTTGCATCTCTATCTCTCACAACATGGCATCGAAATCAGCCAGGCAAACAAAAGCCGTTACCCCGGAAAATGGCGACTGCATCCCACAATGCATCACAAAATCACGTGCCCTTTTAAGACCCTTTGACACTTTGGGCACAGTTTGGACATTTTCACTTAGCGGTTTATTCACTTTTGCTGTCAGTGGTTTAGAAATGATGCATTAATGGATGCATATTTAATTATTTTGAGACAACAGCAAATTTATGAAAGTATTATAAAAGCAGTACAATGATGACTTTAAATTGTATTAAAATGTAATAAATGACTGATAAATGTCCAGTTTTCTTTTTTTTCATGGGACTAATTGGTGACAGTGGCGTAGCGGTAACATATAGCTCACCATTGTCAGGGTGTGAATGTGTGTGAATGGGTGAATGACTAACTGTGTAGTGTGAAGTGCTTTGGGTGTCGTCAGAATAGTGTTCTATACAAGTACAAGCCATTTACCATGAAGACTACTTAAATTGGCTGGTGCAATGCACAGATTATGACAGCTTCTCTTTCTTATGATACCAACCCCAGCTGTAGCATTGAGGATGGTTCTTCTCCTCACACAGACGGATCAGTGGGGCAGCAATAGTCACACTGTTGTTGTTTAGACAAAGTAAAAGCAAGAGTGTAGAGTTAGAGAAAAAACACAAAATAAATTTCGCTCACACTGTTTTGGTCAGGATAAATGGGTGGCAGTAGCTTTGAATGCAAAGCTACCATATGTACTTCTGTGAATGACAAAGGCACCATTGATCTCACAGGTCCCATGGATACAGAAAAAGATAAAAAAAAAGTTGTATGGGTTTACTGAGTTTGTTATTACACTAAGGAAAAATAGGATGCAAAAGAAGTTGACCTACAATTTTGAGATGGTGATATTATATGTTGCTCCGAATTACTGGAAATTTAAGTTAGTTTTTGCATTTTTTGCATTGCATAGAATATAATAGAAAAAACTTTATTGTCCCACTGTAGGGAAATTTTGGTTTACCAGCAGCAAAGTTAAATGCAAATGGAAAGCATGGAGATAAACATGGGGTAAGGAATATAAAAACAAAGAATAAGAGACTATTCAGTCTGGACACATTTGCCACATATTAAAATCATTGTACAGCTAGCAGATGTTAAAATAGTATAATAAAAAACAAGGAAGTGTGCAATTGAGCAGGGTGACCTCATAAAATGTGCAAACATGTTTTAAATGTATGCACAAAACACAAGCAGACTTTACAAGACTGTAAAAGACTATGCAAAGTAAGATCAGCTCTGCAGCAAGATATGCATGTGGAGACAAGAAGGGTGAAAACAGGATACAAAAGAAAACTAAAGAATGAAAATATAAGTTTTTAAAAATTTGTGTATTTGTTTTTCTTTCTAATAGTATACAGAAAAGAAAGGACTATTTTATGGTTTGTGTAATTCGGATAATCTTTTGCTAAAGGTTAAAACAAATTATATAGGCTGTGTGGAGTTCTTAATGGAGCACCTGTCCCTGTGATGTAAATGCCCTAAGACAACCACAGAGTAACGCTCTTTCTGAAGATGACAAAGAAAGCAGGCAGCCATCTAACGTGGCAGAAATATTTAAGCATCCCCATATCTCTCATCTTAAACTTTGCTTTCAGCATGTTTTTAACACTGTCCATTAGAGAATCCTCACTTGTTGCTATAATAAGATCATCTACCCAAATGACTAGAATCACTCTATTATTTGCTGTATGTTTTGTATACACACAGTGATCTGCTTGATTTTGTACAAAACCGTTTTCAGACAAATAATCAGATAACATCTTGTTCCAATTGTGTCCTGATTGTTTTAAACCATACAACGACTTGTTAAGTTTAAAAAACTGTTTTTCACTAAATTCTGAGTTAACCATAAAACCTTCAGGCTGTTCTATATACACCTCACAGTCAATAGGAGCGTGTAGATAGGCTGTTTTAACATCCATCTGATGTAATTTCAGATTATACTGAGCTGCCGTTTGTATTAAGCTGCGTATAGACGTCATGCTAGCTGTTGGTGCAAATGTCTCTCGTTAATCTATACCAGCTTCCTGGCTGTAGAATTTTGCCACATACCTGGCTTTAAAAGTCTCAGCTCCATCTGCATTCTCCTTGATGGAATAAACCCATCTACCCACCACTGCATTTTTGCCTTCTGGCTGCGTGGTCAGAGTAAATGTTTTATTTTCTTTCAAGGTTTCAACCTCTTCCTTCATAGCTTCTACCCACTTCTCAGACTCAGGTGAAGTCAGGGCCTCTTTAAAATTTTGTGGTGTATTACACACTAAACGCAATAATAGCAATAATCAACATTGTCAAAATCTGCCGTGGCAAAATCATCACTCTCTGCCTTACATTTGTAGTCCTTTAAATACAGAGGCACTTTTTTCTCTCTTTTGGAGCGTCGTAGACAATGTTCTTCATCTTGCCTGTTATTTGTGTTCCCCACACTTGGGGAACACAAGGTTCCGCACGCATCTCTTTTGTTCCTTCTGACACCTGCGGTTCTACTTTTAATTCCGGCTTAACAGGAGGAATATTTCTGTAATACTGATCCTCAAACTCCTCTGGATCAGTCTGAGTTTGGCATTCACTTTCAGGTTAAGCTAGAAATCTGACTAACCTGTGTTTACACACCCTTCCTGTAACTGGATAATAAATCAAATATGATGGGCTGTTTTTATCGTAACCCACAAAAATTCCTTCATCACTCTTTGGGTCTAACTTTTTCCTATTTTGTTTGTAAGAGTAGTACACTGATCCAAACTCCTTCATTTTAGAAAGATCAGGTTTCTTTCCTGTCAACATGTAGTACGGCGTTTGCCCCAGACGATTATTAAAACACCTGTTGTGTATAACTGCAGAAGTCATTACAGCATAAGTCCATAATTCTTTAGGCAAATTATTCTTAATCAACATACACCTGGCCATCTCAAACAGTGTTCTCCAGCTTCTTTCAGTCGTCCCATTTTGATGGGGAGAATACGGCGCAGACGTCTGATGTCGAATAGCATTTTTACTCAATAAAGACTGATAATGGCACTGACTGAACTCAGTGCCATTATCTGATCTAATGCACTTTACTTTTCCATAGGGGGCTACATCTGCAATAAACCTTTTCAGTAGCTCTGACTGTGTCACCTTTAGCTTTTAGAAAATAGACAAATATTGCACTTGAAAAATCGTCAGTAAATGCAAGTGAATACCCAAATCCTTCTTTTGCAGCAGGCTCAATAGGGCCAGCCAGATCTGTGTGCACTAGCTCAAGGGCCGTTTCAGCTTCTGCATCAGCTTGTCTATTTCTACTCTGGGTAAATTTCCCTCTAATACATGTTTCACAGTCTAGTTTAGTTTTATCAACCTTCTCTTTAATGTTCATACCTTTCACAACATTTTCTAGTTTTAATACATCTTGAAAATTACAGTGACCTAAAATCCTGTGCCACTCTTGAATGTCATAGCAACCCAAAACCTTATTATCCTCTTTATCAGCAAAGTCATTTTCATCAAGAACATCGTGGAAATAAGGTCTATTGTACACGCTGATGTCAAACATGGTTCCATCCTTCCAGATGAGTTGATCGTGTCCTTGTTGAAAGTGACCGATGCTCCCTTTGCCGTCGCTGCTTTAACAGAGAAGATGCTCTGGGGATAGGTGGGGATAAACAGCGCCATCGTTATCGCCACCTTCACGTTCCGTCCCTCGGTGTCTCGCAGCCACACCTCTGCATCGCCTCGCTTCTGTGCCACGCCACTTGTTCTCGTCCCATCAGCAAGCTCGACGAAGTGTTCCTCCGGTCGGAAGGCATCATCAAACTTTTAAAACTTGTTCAGGTCATTAATTATGTGAGACGTTGCACCGGTGTCCACCATCAGTCCTCTTTGTTTCAAGCCGCTGATCTGGCTGTCGCTCATCTTGAAAACAAATGAGTGATCATCCCCTTCGATAGCCTGTTTCACACTTTCTTTCTTCTTTCTTCGACAATTACTCTCTTTATGACTGGAGTTTTTACAGAAACTGCACCATTGTCTTTGTCCTTTATAGTTCGTCGGACATTGTCGCACTTTGTGTCCCTTCTGGCCACAGCTGTAACACATAAACTCTGGGTTTGCTTTTTGTCTCTGCATCCCTTTGCTTGAGAATCCACTGGCTGTCATCACATTATCTTCATCCATGTTAACTTTTTGGTGCTTTCATAATTTCTCAACTTAACTTTGAAGTCACCAAAGGTTAACTTGTCATCATCACTTTGAGTTATGTGAACAACAAATGGCTTAAATGGTTCAGGCAAACCTTTCAAAGTCATGGCTATTAACAGTCCATCACTCAGCGTCTTTCCAGCATTTCTTAGCGCTGTAATGGCAGTTTCAGCCCAAATAATGTAGTCTGTGACAGTCTCGCTGGCAGCTTTTTGGAGGGATGTCAGTTCTGTGTAGAGGCTAATTACCCGCGGCTTCCCTTTGCCCGCATAATGGTCTCGCAGGATCTGCAACGCCCTCCTGCCGTCATCTGCCGCCTCTCTCATAACCAGAGACAAGCTCTTGTCATCTAGACACTGGATCAGCTCGGCGTAGGCTTCCTCGTTTTTATCCGAGTCGTCATCTTCATCGGCGTCTGCATTCGGCTCCACCTTACGCAATATTGTTTCTTTCAAGCCATGCAGCCGGAGATGCCCCAGAAACTTTGCCTCCCACAGCTCATAATTTCTTTCATCTCCATCAAAGCACAATCTTTGCCATCGACTTCCCATCTCCCTCCTGGGCCCATAACCTGTTGGCGCTGTCATCATAAGGGTAGGAAACAGTCGGAGAATAACCGCACACTACTACATCAAGTTGTTTCCACGAGCGACACGTCACACGCCACCACTTTATTTTACTTCACACACCAACATTGCCCTTGGTCCACAATTTATAGTCACACCCATTAATGACGTCATTGAAGAGCACTCATTAGAACACACATGTCAACAACTGTTTTATGATCCAGCGTGCAGCCATGACTCGTTCTGAATGAACCGGTCATCTGGCAAAATCTGAGCCACTTCCCGAAGCAGTCACGTGGTACAGCCGGGCAAGCGAAGCTGCGGACGTCATCGTTTTCAGCTCCTCCCCTAAATGAAGCAAGCTTCGATACGCGCTTTACGGAAACGCCCCCTCCATTACTCGACACACGCCTCGAAGCTTCGGGACATCACGTAACATCTCTAGTTCTTATTGTCCGTCTGGTGCTTCCTGTTTTTTGGACTGCCTCTGGGGAACTCTCGTGTTTTAATGGTTTGCATTCTCCCGGTTCTGGACTGATCAGCTATGTCTGCCCTTTTCAGTTATTTAAACCACAAGTTTTTCTGTTCCTCTGGATCTTCTGCAAATAAACCCTTTTAGCATATGCTCTGTGTCTGGTTGAATATCGGGTTCTGTTAAACCAATCATTACACATTTGAATGAAACTGATGATTTTTCACCAGCTTTAAATTTCTTCTGCATCAGCAACTTAAAATATGTAACAAAGATCTAAAGGCAACATTTGTACAAATGATATTCTGATACACCCACATGTGGTGTGCTGGTTGCAAACCCCTGGTTTAGGATTACATGAAGACTCAGGATTTTGAGCTTGGTCATGACACATAACATCTGTAGTTCACCAACATGTTTAGAAAAAAAAAACAAATTTCACAAGGTACCTCAACAGATGTATTGCATTTTTAGACAGGATTTACGTTTGACAGACACAGTGAAACGTTTCTATACAAGACAAAGGTAATATAAATCAGAGATTATAAAAACAGAAACTTAAAAGAAAAATGTAAACATGCATACAGAGAAAGATGATTAAACAAATCTCTGACTAGAATACTTCTGAAAGTATTCTATCAATGGCACACCTATAAAAAATGCACACTACTCAATGAGTCAAAAGTTGTTTTTTTTTTTTTTACCTAAGACAATCTGTAAATAAAAGGGGGGGGGGAGATTTTGGCAGTGGTGTCTGACCTTTTTGTCACATAGAACACAATCACCAAGTTGAAAACCACAGAAATTAGAGAATTTTTTTATTTTTATTTTTTTTAAATACATTTATTGTTTTTTTTTTTTTTGCTTTTACCTTAACTAAACAGACAATGTTTTAATAAAACAGTCACACTAATGTAGGAAATCGATCTGTAAATGGTTGTTCACTTGAAAAATAAAACAAGAATGAGATATGGGGGTTTAGGGAAATCAAAAAACTCTTATGGTCACGATTAACGTTTGTCCGATTTTAACATGGCAGTGGCACATACGAGCTGGGCTGTTCTAAATTTATCAATTTGAGGTAATTTTAGAAAAAAACCATTAAATGAGTCTGTTACTGAGTAAAATTCACTGAATGGTTGTGTTTAACTTACAAAGAAGGAATGTATAACTGGGTTAATAAAATTATACTTTGTACTTAAGAATTTTCTCAATGAAAATATCACAAATATTAAAAATTTAATTTTCTCTATTCAACCTGTGATGGCAAATTTGTACGACACTTAAATTGGGATCAGGGTCTGCAAAAAATAATTCCAAGAGCAGCAAATGGACCCTTAGACACACTTTGAAAACCAGCGGGATAAGGTGAGAGAATAAATGAGAGAACTGTAGAGTTTTTCATGGATTAGCCCTGGGGGGCAACTCTTTCTCTGAAGTCATGCTCAGAAGACGTAAGGTTATATCTGGTGGGAACCCGTTTGCAATCAGTTCATCCTTCATCTGTGAAAGAAAACAATGTTTGGATCAGAAACAGTCAGTTGTGCCTCATAAACACAACTGATCGGTGTCTGATCAGCCATCAACAACACATGTAAAAGACATCTGTATCCTAAAAATCATCTGTTGACATTCAACTTTGGCAGCCATGCTAAATTTTTCTTCAGTGACAATTGATTTCTGGAAATCTATGAGCAGGCGCACAGAAGGTGAAAAATCTGCTACCTCAGGTTTTAATTGTTTGCATTAATTTCAAGGACATTACTGACCGCTTTGAGGATTTTATCATGATCGTCTTTTGGTGACAGTTTAGTCGAGATGTTCAGTTTCACAACAGTAAGGTAAGCTGGAAGCACAAGAGAACAACATGACTGTAGACCTGAATAGTTAATAGCAGCCATTGGGAGACAGTACTGCTGCTTTCATGTTTTCATACTTACTTTTCTTAGGGGGAGGTTCTGTAATTGTTGATGGATAGAATAACAATGGTAAAACTTACTGTTAGTCATGTGAACACAACAGCAGAAACATGAAGAAATACAAAACTCAAATTTAAAAATATGAAACAAAAAGATTCACACTTACCTTTCACAACCGTCACAATAACACATCGAAGCTCAGACTCGTACGCAGAACTGGAGACACTGTGGAGATAATTCAGCACAGGAGCTTTATTGTTAGACTCTGGTTTAAATTGCCCTCAAATATCCAAATAAATTTAAGGTACTCACGGGTCATAGAAAAAAAAAAGTTTTTCTCCAATTAAATTAAAACCACAAAAGAGTTTCTTATTGGATTTTTTATTACTTAAATTTTAGTATTACTGCATGCTCAACAATAAATAAAACATTCAAAATTATAACAAAATTAAATTGTCAAAACAGATCTGTATATCTCTCCAAAATATGAAATGTTTTTTTTTCTTTGCTTAATTGAAACAAAGCCAAATTTTATTAATTTGGGGGGGGGGGGGGTCTGATTATTGTTATTCAGTTCATTTATTATGTTTCCAGCATATACTCAAACATCATGGGATATGTGGCTCTTTTTCTTTGAAAATGTTTGCTGCATTTAATCATTTTACTCAAGCTTAGTAAGGTTTGCAGAGGATTTTTAGTTGACAAATAATATAAATCGTCTTTATTTTTCATTGCAACATTTGTTCCTTTCAATGAAATGTGTCCTCTGCATTTAACCCAACCCTTAGTGAGCCGTTGGCTGCCAGTGTCTGGCACCCGGAGAGCATTCTGGTGCTAAGGCTGTTGCTCAAGGACCCAGAGTAGCAGTCTGTAGGATTTAAAGAACTTGCAGCTTTCTGAGACACAAACACCCTGACCTAGGACACCAGTCCTAAATAAAATCATAACAACAGGAAAGTGGATTGAAATTCTCCTATTTAATAACGCGGTGAAGCGAGTAAAGCGTTGTTGCCTATTGGCCACAAAAATTGCTGGTGAAATGTCAACAAGGGAAACCACATGAAAGAGGCGAAGAATTTGCTGGAATCACGTTCAATGTGGACGCACCATGATCTAACTTTTTAAAACATTTTTGCTATTTATTATCTGAGCTAGGGGGAGCATCTTGAATAGAAGAGGACCCAAGATGTACCTTTTGGGAACCCTGCACATGATTTTTGTATTCCCTGATGTAAAGTTACCTACTGACACAAAAAGTCTCTGTCCTTGAAGAAGAATTTAAACCAGTCATGTTTTGTACCAAAAAGGCCGACCCAGTCTTCCAGCCGCTTCATCTCAGCTACAGTTAAGCTGCTGCTCCAACAGACCACACCATAGAAGAAGGCTGATGCCACCACAGAGTTAAAGAAGGTCTTTAGGAGCGCCCCATGCAGTCCAAAAGAGCTCAGTAGATAGAGTCTGCACTGACCGTTCCTGTAAAGAGCCTCAGTGTTATGAGTCCAGTCCAGTTAATTGTTCAGGTGAAACCCGAGGTACTTAGAACAGTCCACATTGGTTCCCTAGATGTGCACCTGTGTCAGTGAGGTGGGTCTGTGCCTCCAAAAGTCCACCACCGGCCCCTTTGTTTTCCCTGCATTTAACAATTCAATTCAATTCAATTCAATTTTATTTATATAGCGCCAAATCATGAAACATGTCATCTCAAGGCACTTTACAAAGTCAAGTTCAATCATATTATACAGATTGGGTCAGATTATACAGATTGGTCAAAAATGTCCTATATAAGGAAACCAGTTGATTGCATCAAAGTCCCGACAAGCAGCATTCACTCCTGGGGAACCGTAGAGCCACAGGAAGAGTCATCTGCATTGTACATGGCTTTGCTGCAATCCCTCATACTGAGCAAGCATGAAGCGACAGTGGGAAGAAAAACCACCCATTAACGGGAAAAAAAACCTCCGGCAGAACCGGGCTCAGTATGAACGGTCATCTGCCTCGACCGACTGGGGTTACAGAAGACAGAACAGAGACACAACAAGAGAAACAAAAAAGCACAGAAGCACACATTGATCTAGTAATCTGTTCTACATTAGATGGTAGTAGCAGGTGAGCCGTCTTCTCTGGATGATGTCACAGTTAACAGAATGCCAGACCAGGTGTACCTACTATGAAGAGAAAAGAGAGAGAACAGAAAGTTAAAGCAGAAATGACAACACATAATGCATAATTGAAGAACAGTAGAACTCAATATAGTGAGAAAATTAGATCCTGATATACTCCAGTAACCTAAGCCTATAGCAGTAAAACTATAAAGGTAGCTGAGAGTAACATGAGTCACTAGTTATAATTTTTGTCAAAAAGAAAAGTTTTAAGCCTAGTCTTAAAAGTAGACAGGGTGTCTGCCTCACGGACCAAAACTGGGAGTTGGTTCCACAGGAGAGGAGCCTGATAGCTAAAGGATCTGCCTCCCATTCTACTTTTAGAGACTCTAGGAACCACCAGCAGACCTGCAGTCTGAGAGCGAAGTGCTCTGTTAGGAACATACGGGGTAATCAGAGCTCTGATATATGATGGAGCTTGATTATTAAGGGCTTTATACGTTAGAAGAAGAATTTTAAATTCTATTCTTGATTTAACAGGAAGCCAATGAAGGGAAGCTAAAATTGGAGAAATATGATCCCTCTTGTTGATTTTCATCAGAACTCTTGCTGCAGCATTTTGGATCAGCTGAAGGCTTTGAACTGCATTTTGTGGACTTCCTGATAGTAAAGAATTACAATAGTCCAGCCTTGAAGTAACAAATGCATGGACCAGTTTTTCAGCATCACTCCTGGACAGAATGTTTCTAATTTTGGCGATATTCCGGAGGTGAAAAAAGGAAACTCTGGAAACCTGTTTAATATGGGATTTAAATGACATGTCTTGGTCAAAAATAACGCCAAGATTTTTTACTTTATTACCAGAGGCCAGGTTAATGCCACCCAGATTAAGTGATTGGTTAAGAAGTTTATTTTTTGAGGACTCTGGCCCAAAGATTAAAACTTCGGTCTTGTCAGAATTTAGATGCAGGAAATTTAAAGTCATCCAGCTTTTGATGTCATCAAGACATGACTGCAGTCGAAGTAATTGATTGGATTCATCAGGATTTATGGATAAATATAGCTGAGTATCATCAGCATAACAGTGGAAATTAATCCCATGCTGTCTGATAATTTTGCCTATCGGAAGCATATATATAGTAAAGAGAATTGGTCCAAGGACTGAACCCTGTGGTACTCCACAGGTGACCCTAGAGTTTGAGGAAGATTTATTATTAACATGAACAAATTGGAATCTGTCTGACAGATAAGATTTAAACCAGCCTAATGCTTTCCCCTTAATCCCTACAGTATGTTCAAGTCTTTGTAGGAGAATATTGTGATCAACTGTATCAAACGCAGCACTGAGATCTAACAGGACAAGTATAGACACAAGTCCATTATCTGAGGCCATGAGAATATCATTAGTGACCTTCACCAGAGCTGTTTCAGTGCTATGATGAGCTCTGAAGCCTGACTGAAACTCCTCAAGTAGGTCATTACTTTGTAAATGTTCACAAAGTTGATTAGCAACTACTTTCTCAAGAATTTTAGATAAGAAAAGAAGATTAGATATAGGTCTGTAATTTACTAACTCATCTTGATCAAGAGAAGGTTTCTTAAGTAAAGGTTTAATAACAGCTACTTTCAAAACCTGTGGTACATATCCATTTACTAAGGATAGATTAATCATGTCTAAAATAGTGCCACTGATCAAAGGGAATATGTCCTTAAACAACTTGGTTGTTTAAGGACATATTGGTTGTTTAATTAATAAACAAGAGGTGGTTCTGCTGGTACCAGTCTACCAAGCTCTGGAACCCCTTTCTGTACTGCATTTCATCTACATCTGTAATGAGACCTACTGTGGCAGAGTCAACAGAGAACTTCTGGCGGTGGCAGCCTGGTGAGATGATAGAGAAGTCTGCAGAGTAGAGGGTGAACAAAAATGTTACCAGCACACTTCCTGTGCTGCAGATCAGCTTATCAGAGACCCAGCCCCATGTTCTCACATACTGTGGTCGACCAATGAGGTAATCCAGTATCCCCTGGGACAGGTGGTGGTCCATTCCTGACCGCTCCAGCTGGTCCTTCAGGAGTTGGCAGTGGATTTAGTTGAACACATTGGAGAAATCAAAGAACATGATCCAGGATTCTCCAGATGGGCCAGAACTCAGTGCAGCAGGGTTCTGGATGATGGCATCATTCATCCCAATGCCAGGTTGGTAGCCTGGCATCGGAAAGATAGTTGAATCAGCCTCTCTTCATCATATGCAATGTTAGTGCTGTCAGCCTGCAGCTGGGGTGTGCAGTCTTGGGCACTGGTACCACACAGCTGTGGTACTTTCCTCTGCTTCAGGCTGATGTTGAAGATGTGCCCCATGATCTGCACAGCACCTCAGAAGCCTGGAGCTAATGCCATCTGGACCTGCAGGCTTCCTCATTTTGGTCTTCCACAGAATGTTCCTCACCTAGAGCATTGAGAAGGACAGGGTGGTGGAGGGGGGCTCATTAGTGGAGTCAGCTGAAGTGGATGGATGATAGCTGAGAGCTGAAAAATCTGCAGTTCTGAGTGGAAGAGCAGGCAGACGTCCAGGATGAGCATGTTTGAATGAGTGGGGGGGGGGGGGGGGTGCTAGTCAAACCTCAGGAAGTGCTGGTTCAGCTTATTCACTCATCGCAAGTCACCTACAGCCTGGGCGTTCTGTGGTTACACTGAGGCTGTTGTGCTGCGCCTCCATTTTCTTCCTGTAGCTTTTTTTTCCTTCTATGATCTTCCTCCTCAGTCTTTTATGTATTTCTCTCAGTTCTTCCTCATTTCCTGACATAGAAGCTAATTTCTTCTCCCTCAGCAAAGATTTTTTTTCCAGGTCTTCCAGGGCTGGCTGTTGGAGAAGCACCTCACCTTCATAAGAGGAACAGTGGAGTCCACACAGAACTTGATATAATCTGTGATGCATTCTGTTATTTCATCTATATCCTCCCCATGAGGATCTGGACTAAATTCTGATCTGAAGAGCCCAAGGGAGGAAGGGATGAGGAGCTATTTGCATCTTTGCAATTAACTCACAGTAAGTCCAGAATTTTATTGTCTCTAGTTTTGCAGGTAACATACTGTTTAAATGTGAGGAGGGTGGAGGTCAATGATATGTGATTAATGTCCCCTGAGATGAGAAGAAGAGCCTAGGGTGTTATGTTTCTGGCCTGTCAACTAGTGTTTGTGATTTCATTCCCCTCTCCATCCTGCTCTGATTGTTCATTTGGCCCTCCTGTGCTGCTTCTGCTCAGCCTAATTACTTCCCACCTGTTTCCCAGCCTTCTTAAGCAGGCCTCTGAAGAGTTGACAGTGCTAGATTGTCTGAAAGCTCCAGTTAGTAAGCATCCAGCATTTTCCTCTGTCTGTTTACCTGATCCTGAATTGTTTCTGCCTCCCAATTTTTGAGCCTGCCTAGCCCCTGTTGGACCAGTTTTTTTTTGTGCCGCCTGGATCTCAGACCTGCTTCTGTGCCCTGACTTTGCTCCTGGATTCTGTTTTGGATTCTCTGAATTTCTGACCCTGGACCTCCTTTGACCACGATTACCTGCCAAGCCCCAAGCCAACTGGTTTGAGAAAGGGTTCATTTCTTGGAGCTGCATGTGCACACGAAACCACCTACTGGCGAGGTGTATAATCACAGCCAGCTGTATCTTAACACGTGTGATGCATTGATTTTTTGTCTGTTATGGCTCTTGGGAATGACTTCACAAAAGGTGTAGGACGAAATCATTTGTCTACATAAATTATGTATACACATATGTGTATAATAAAATATTGTTTGAATGTATTCTCTGTGTGTAATTATTCCCAAAATAGTAGTGTCATGTGATATGGCATGGTGTGTAATAATCAGACCTCTCAACTTTGATTAAAAGTTAAGAGTGAGATTATGCTAATTTGGGGGGGGGGGAATTATGGTCAACAATTTCCCCTCAGCAGCAACACTGAAGCACACAGAGGTTCACACTGCGTATTTACGCACAATCCAGCTGCTGATGTCTCCCTCTTTTCAGGTCAATGCGCTTCTAGACTGTTAAAGTTTATAACATTCTCATCACCTTTCACAGCGACAGGTTTCTCAGTCAGTCGCCGCGCTGATCAGACAAATCTGTCTTTGTCTGGTCAGTGCGGCGGTGCGGTGGGCGGATTTTACCCCCGTTGGTGCGCTGCGTGCGAGGGATAAACAGTGGGGAAAATGCATAACTAAATACTGTAAAGGACTCCTATAAAGGGAAAAGGGGTACTGACAGGTCTGAGATGAAGCCCCTGATGTTACAAGTTCTTTAAAATTACCCTTAAAAGTGCGCACCTGAATTAAAGCGCGAGGCAGCAGCCCACCGAAGCGCCACTAATTCTATGTTGTTAAAAACAAAATAGCATGAAACACAGCTACTAACTCTCCTATTGACTTTAACTGGCACACATTGCTACCGATGTGAGGACATTAAACGTAGTGATTCACGTTTTGAATGGTGAACGGTGATAAAAGCATCTGCTCCGAGGGAAAGGAGGGGGGGAGAGGAGCAAGCGCTGAGGCACAGAAATACGGTGCATATAGTTAAAAAATGCAGAATTAATAAAAACGAAACTTATAAACAGACTATCTGCCATTTTAAACTGCATCTGGTTAGCAGAACTGTTTTATGATCCAGCGTGTAGCCATGACTGGTTCTGAATGAACCGGTCATCTGGCAAACTCTGAGCCACTTCCCGAAGCAGTCACATGGTACAGCCAGGCAGCGAGGCTTCTGACGTCATCGTTTTCGGCTCCTCCCCTAAATGAAACAAGCCTCGATACGCGCTTTACGGAAACGCCCCCTCCATTACTCGACACACGCCTCGAAGCCTCGGCACGTCACGTAACATCACTACTAAGAACCAAGATTCAGGATCCGAGACACTCCCCTGGATACAAAAGGTTAGTGGGTTTCAGTCTGAACTTTTAAATCATCCATCCCAGCCATAAACCTGTTCTCTCTCCTCCAGAGGCTCTGGTTTCCCTAATCCCCAATTACATGCAGAGTTTCAACAATAAATCGTTTTAAAGTAATTTCCTGTTGTGTTCTGGTTGTATCTGGGTCCTCAGTCTGAACCGTAACATAGGGGTGATTGGTTTGCATTCTGCAGCCTGCCTTGTTGTTTACGGAGGGAAGAACGTACATCACAATCCGATGTGAAAACTCTGTGGGAATCATGTACGGCCTCAGTCCAACAGCTAGTTGCCCAAAGTCCTTTGTGTAAAGTCTCTCTTCAACCATAATGTGTTCTGAGCTACACCAGCGGTTATTAAGAAATAGTGAGCTGCCAGCTCACGCCGCACACAAGTGACAGATTATGTTATATAGATATTATGTAGATATTGAATAGGAGAGGACCCAAGATGGACCCTTTGGGAACCTCACATGTGATTTTTGTATTCACTGATATAAAGTTACCTACTGGCACAAAAAGTCTCTGTCCTTCAAGAAGGATTTAAACCAGTCATGTTTTGTACCAAAAAGGCTGACCCAGTCTTCCAGGCGCTCTGACAGAAGGGAGTGAGCAACTGTGTCAAATGCTACACTGAGGTCCAATAGAACCAGCACTGTGGTTCTTCCATAGTCTGCATTTATATGAATGCCATTGAACACCTTGAAAAAGGCGGCCTCTGTACTGTGGTGAGCATAGAAGACCACTGGGGGCAACCAGAGGAGCTTGATTTTTCTCCATAGATTATCTGTGGTGTAGCTCAGCACACGTCATGGTTAAAGAGAGACTTTACACAAAGGACATTGAACTACTAGCTGTTGGACTGAGACCATACATTCTGCCAGCTCGCGCGGCACACAAGTAACAGATTATGTTTCTGCAATAAAACATATTAAACACTTTTTATTCATCCTTGTCAAGTGAGGCGGAAAAGAACTACACTGACACTGTCCTGTAGTTATTCATTTAATTTAATGTATTTTAGGTTTTTCTTATTCACTTTGTAAATTTATTTTAATCATAATGACCCAAAACTGACCTTGCCTGGACCACAAAGCAGATGGAGTGGCTCTGTCCATCTTCTCCTGCAGATGGTGTCCAGGTCAGAGAGAAGTTCCCTGATCCAGAAGAGTTCTTGACTACGTTGTATGGCCCGCTGTACAGCAGCTCAGTGATCCTTCATTAATCAGGAAATATGCATAATCTTACTGTGATTCCAACTTTTTACTATCTATGAACAGATCAACTGTTTAACTTCAACATTTTAATGTCTATATTTTGAACAGGGCAACCATGACTTTTTATGGTACTCATTCCTGTTTAAACCCTTTCTCTTGATAAAACATACAGTCTCATTCCAGTTTAAGATAAATGTCCACAAAACAATCAGTTTTAACTGAGCTGTCTACCAGCTTCTTTGTTTTCCATATGTTTTGCGTTTCCTTACACAGATTGAGTTGTTGCTGCTCTGATGTTGATCTTAATAGCCTGATTGACTGGAGTGTAGAACCGAGCTCCGTGTTCTGGAGTTGGAGACAAAAATCTTGGCAGATAAGCACCTTCTGTGCAGGATGGTGCCGCTGGATCCACTGGAACAGATAAAAAACTAAACAACCTCAGCCATCCTGAACTGAAAACACTAAAAAACAGCATATCTGTTTGTCTAAAAATCAATATGCATGTCTTTTACACAAATTATCC
This sequence comes from Fundulus heteroclitus, assembly GCF_011125445.2. Classification (NCBI taxonomy): domain Eukaryota; kingdom Metazoa; phylum Chordata; class Actinopteri; order Cyprinodontiformes; family Fundulidae; genus Fundulus; species Fundulus heteroclitus. Next base: position 93,291 of record NW_023396542.1, on the reverse strand, counting down.
TGCAACAAATTTAGAAGATTGATCCATAAACCTTTTGTGATCAATCTTTTTTTCATTATTTATGTTTGGAAGTTGTAAGAAAAAAATAAAAATAATCTTTTGCTCATTCAAACTTTTTTTTGTGTGTACTTTCAACACCATCCACCAAGTCTTAAGAAGGAGAAGCTGGAGCGGTCAGGAGTGGACCACCACCTGTCACACTGGATACTGGACAATAGTGGACCGCAGTATGTGAGCACACAGGAAAGTGCCTTTGGCAGGCTGGGTTCTGCCGCATGGAAACACCACAGGGAACTCTGCTGGCAATGTTTCTGTTCACGATCTACACTACAGACCTCTATCAGCTCCCCACATTGCCACCTTTACAAGTTCTCTGACTCTGCTGGTCGGTGAATGCAATTGTTTTAATTATGAATATGGAAATTCAAATCATGATTGATAATCTTTAACTATATATATATTAGTTAAATTTTTTAAAAAAAGGGAACGCTTAAACAACACAATGTCACTCCAAGTCAACTTCTGACAGATGAAACTGTCCATTCAAGAAGCGTCCCTGATTGACCATCAGTGTCACCTGCTGTTGTGCAAATGGAATGGACACCAGGTGGAAACTAGAGGCAACAATTAAAGAGACCCCCCCCCCCCCTCCCCCTCAATAAAGGAGTGGTTCTGCAGGTGGTGACCACAGAGCATTTCTCTGTTCCTTTGCTTTCTGGCTGATGTTTTGGTCACTTTTGAATGCTGCCGGTTAGTGATGGCGAGATGAAGCCTCATGAGGCATTGAACCACTTGAGCCAACTGGTTCGAGAAAGGGTTCATTTCTTGGAGCTTCGTGTGCACACAGAACCACCTACTGGCCAGGTGTATAATCACAGCCAGCTTTATGTTAACACGTGTGATGCATTGATTTTTTTGTCTTGTATGAAGCTGAAGCGCAAGTTCAATTGAAGAAACTCATCGCCTGCTTCCATTCAATCAGAGTCCAATCCGCCTCTGATGTGAGCCAATCAGCTACGAAGCGCACCTCCATGAAGCCAATCCGCATCCCGCGCTCATCTTAAAAGCAACTTCAAATCCACGTCTCAGCCTGCTAACCAGCAAGCGCAAACGGATTGCATGTCGGATTTCGAATCAGATGTCCGATTCAAGACGATAACAACTCATCCTCAAATCCTGCTACTCATAGGAACGCCATCTAGCCGCGCATCCATCCTCTGCAATCTCTGTATTCGCTCCAGCATAACTTAACCAGCACTGACCTGGATTCGCTCTCATTAGCTGGCCTTCTTCCGTTGTGGCGTCTCATTCCGTCACCCAACCTCTGTTTTCATCAGCTCCAATTCCTGGCGCTATGAACTTGCAAATCCCCGCTTTTCACAAGCGACGTAGACCCCGTCCCAACTCTGACTCAGCTCCGGTCCCGCTCTGCTTCGTAGCCGAGAGGCCCATCCTCCCGTATCGTCCTGCGCAACTTTCAGTCTGATCTCCTCTCATGCCCGCTCCTAGCAGCTCAAGGTAACATGTATCCACTCATGTTTTCATTCATATTACATGCATTTCGCTCATCATGCTTCTGAACTGTCCATCTGTTTAGGCAGAAGTATCCCATCCATTCTGTTTGTTTTCGTTTTCTTCTTCTTCCGGTTTTGGCGGTTGGCAACAGGCTTGTAGTAGCATTACTGCCACCTACTGGCTGCAGTATGGTTCGTGATGGACTCCATATATCTTCTCTTATTTCATAATTATGTCATTCTAATTCAACTCATTGTTCATATTTTCTACAGTCATTTCTTGTCTATAGTATGCTTGATTTTAAGTGTTAATTAAGTTTGTAAGCTGAAATGTTAACCTTATCATTCTCTTCTTTTGTTTTTTCCCATTTCTGTGTTCTCTTACTATCTTTGATATGGTAACGTTCTTCTCGTCTCCCCTTTATCATCAACCTGCAGGCTGTATTAGCAAATGTCTCAGCATTTTAAATCTCTGATTTTGTCATTCAAAGACTTACTATTGGCAATCCTTCCACATTAAGTACCTTCAATGTCATTCACGTTCAGTTTAACCGGACAGTAGGGTTGAGTTGTTACTTAACCCATTTTATTTCAGAAGTGCATTTTAAATCCAGCGATTTATACCAATTGTTCTTAAAACCGCTGCAACTCTGGTGCAATTCGGCGTTCGTTTGGAACGGTCTGTACTGGTTCAGACCTCTTATTCATGCTGACCAGGCCACTTTGTCACTCTTGTCATTTCATCGGTCAGTTTAATGTTTTGCTAATCAATTACTTCAGGTGTTGTGGAATTATACATTTTAAAGTTGTTTAAATGTTCTTGTTTGTAGGTATTGTCTGATGAATGTCAGCTGGGAGCTGACGTCAGGATGGCTGTGGGGGATGATTTGAGTATTGGCGATCTTTTAACAGCAATTGCTCATGTATTTTAGGGATTGACATATTTCTTTTCAGGTTCAAGAATATATTTTAAGATGAACATCCGGAGAGCATCACTGTGGGTGCTGTTGTCTGGTTGATAGTGTTGTGCAATTATACACTGTTTAAAGTTATTTAATGTTTCATAAATAACTCTCTGTCTGTTGGGTATTGTCTGGTGATGATCGGCTTTTGGGCTGATATCGAGACAATGGTTGAGAGGGATGAGTTCGAGCACTGGCAGTCTTTTGTCAGTAGAACCTGCACACACAGGGTAAAGGAGTAACAGCTTCTTTTCAGGTTCAAGAATTAGTAACAGGTAAAATGAACATCCGGAGAGCATCACTATGTGATACTGTTTGCCTGAATTAGCACAATGTTCGATTGGTGAATCCTCTCTGCTAGGCTGGTGAGACTTGACTGGGCTACTGGGCAAATGAAGATAGAAAGAGGCTAAGGAACTATTTGCAAACAAAACAAAGGACAAACCAGGGTGGTTGATCAGGATAACCCGGTGAATCCTTGTTCACTGAGGGTCTGATTTCAAGAACATGGAATGGAGTTGAGATATTTGCCATGTATTGCAATCCATTTACAATGAAGCTGAAGCGCAAGTTCAATGGAAGAAACTCATCACCTGCCTCCATTCAGAGTCCGATTCGCCTCTGATGTGAGCCAATCAGCTACGAACCGCACCTCCATGAAGCCAATCCGCATCCCGCGCTCATCTTAAAAGCAACTTCAAATCCACGTCTCAGCCTGCTAACCAGCAAGCGCAAACGGATTGCATGTCGGATTTCGAATCAGATGTCCGATTCAACCCACCCCCAACCCCTTCTCCACCATCGTAGCTGAGTTCATCTAGCTTCCAAGACGTTCCTTTATCCTCAAGTCATCAGAGTGTTTTCTCCCTTCAGTCTTCAGCACTCCCTATCATCTCGTTATTGGTCCGGCAGAAGACCACCATGTTGAGCCCGGTTCTGCCAGAGGTTTCTTCCCAAAGGGGAGTTTTTCCTCTCCACAGTCGCTTCAAGCTTGCTCATCATGGACAGTTCATGCAAACCTGTGTTTATCAAGTTGGACATCTATCTTAAACAGATCACCATATGGACTGAACAAACTTCTTCTATCTCCACTCCACCACCAGTTTCAGACCTGGGGGGGAACATCCATGTTCTCATACATCTACTTATGCATATTAAAGTATAATTCAGCATTAATGTTCCTGCCGAGGTCTGAGCGCCAAAGACTTAAAATATTGTGTCAATAAAATCCTTCTAATTGCCATTTCTTTCTCTGTGAGTTTTTCAGATTGAAATGGCTCTTGGGAATGGCTTCACAAAAGGTGTAGGACAAAATCATTTGTCTACATAAAATATGTATACACATATGTGTATAATAAAATATTGTTTGAATGTATTCTCTGTGTGTAATTATTCCCAAAATAGTAGTGTCATGTGATATGGCATGGTGTGTAATAATCAGACCTCTCAACTTTGATTAAAAGTTAAGAGTGAGATTATGCTAATTTTGGGGGCAGGAGGGGGTAATATGGTCAACAATTTCCCCTCAGCAGCAACACTGAAGCACACAGAGGTTCCCGCTGCGTCTTTACGCACAATCCTGCTGCTGATGTCTCCCTCTTTTCAGCTCAATGCACTTCTAGACTGTTACAGTTTATAACATTCTCATCACCTTTCACAGTGACAGGTTTCTCAGTCAGTGGCCGGGCTGACCAGACAAATTTCTGTTGCTCTCGTCAGTGCACTCTGGGCGGTGAGGTGGGCGGATTTTACCCCCGCTGTTGCGCTGCGTGCGACGGATAAACAGTGGGGAAAATGCATAACTAAATACTGTAAAGGGCTCCTATAAAGGGAACAGGGGTACTGACAGATCTGAGATGAAGCCCCTGATGTTACAAGTTCTTTAAAATTACCCTTAAAAGTGCGCACCTGAATTAAAGCGCGAGGCAGCAGCCCACCGAAGCACCACTGATTCTATGTTGTTAAAAACAAAATAGCATGAAACACAGCTACTAACTCTCCTATTGCCTTTAACTGGCACACGTTGCTACCGATGTGAGGACATTGGCAAGGGTAAGGTGGGGGGAGGGAGGGGGTTTATTAGGTATTTAGGGGGAGGGGGGGGGGGCTCTGGCCGGGTGGCTCGTGCGGGTCGTGTTGGCCCGCCCTCTTGGGGGGGCCCGGTCCGGGGGGCGTCTGGTCTGGGGGGCGTCTGGTCTGGGGCCGGGGCCGGGGGTCGGGCACAAGCAGTCGTATAGTAGATTTGGGGTGACCCCCCCACCCTTTCGTCAGTGTTGGATGTGAGTGTTATGTGGGAATGTGTGTACAGCGTCTTTTTTTTTTTTTTTTTTTTTTTTTTCCAGGTATGGGTGTGGTCCGCTCCCTCTCCCAAGAACATCTCAAGTCTCCGCTAGGTGCGGAGCCCATCCCCCCACGTCCTGCCCTCCTCCACTTCGTTGGCGGGCGCCTTGGCCCCCTGGCGCATTGGTTGGCTTCGGGTTTGGGGCGGGTTCCCGGGCGTGCGCCGGCCCACTCCCGGCGGCCTCTTCGCGGGGCCTGGCCCCCCGGGGGGCGGCCGGGGCCCCCGTCGCGGGGGCGGGGCGCCCCTGGGGCCTCTGGCCCTCAGGGCCCATGGCCGGGACCACTTCAGCGGGGCTAGCTGCCGGCGGAGCCCACGGGGTCGTCTTCGCGGCTCTTGAGGGCGTCGGCATTGCGGTGGCTGGGGGATTTCCTCGTGGTCGTCTCTGCTCCTTCCTTGGGGGGGGGGTTGCAGATATCCTGTGTCGGCCCCTCCTGGGCGACCTGCTTTAGGGACCCCTTTGGGAGTCCGGGGTTACGGGTCCCCTGACGCCTGCCTCTGTGCTCGGGGAAGGTGGGTCTTCGGTTCTCCACAATCACTATCAAGCTATTTCTGGATAATCTTCACCTAAACTAGTGTACTCTCACATCTCCTGGGTCCCAGGTATTAAGTGTTCACTTATATACAGTAATCTTATAATTTATTTATTTATTTATTTATGTTCTTTCACTTTCTTTTTTCAAATATCACATTACACATGTCAGCTTACATAATAATATATATGATGTTATTCAAGTGTATCTGTTGCTTTATGTCTGTTGGTTGTGCTGTTCTTTTTGTGTCTCTTTCCAGGTGATGGAGCAGACAAAGAAGGTTTTATCATTCTCTCCCTTTTATCTCCTCTTTCTTTCACCTCTACTCTTTTTTTTCTTTTCTTTCACTTTTTGTTCTTCCTTTACTCTCCCATTGTCATGTCCATATAATTTGAAATTCTCCTTGCAGGAATCATAATAAAGCTATTTACAAGCATAAATCAAGTGGAGCACTATGGCGAAAGCTGTTTGCTCCACTTGTAAAAGCAAAATCTGTCGAGCTCTATCTGGCATTGAGACATCAATTCCTATTGCCGTATTGCTAGACAGGACACTGGGGAAAAAAAAAAAAAAAAAGAACTGTTTTATGATCCAGCGTGTAGCCATAACTGGTTCTGAATGAACCGGTCATCTGGCAAAATCTGAGCCACTTCCCGAGGCAGTCACGTGGTACAGCCGGGCAGCGAGGCTTCGGACGTCATCGTTTTCGGCTCCTCCCCTAAATGAAGCAAGCTTCGATACGCGCATTACGGAAACGCCCCCTCCATTACTCGACACACGCCTCGAAGCCTCGGCACATCACGTAACATCACTACTGCCGGTGCTTTCAGTCTTGAAGTAGCGTGAGATGGAGTCTACAACCCATGCAAGAGGCTCAGGTAGTACAGCTCATCCAGGATGGCTCATCAATGCCAGCTGTGGCAAGAAGGTTTGCTGTGTCTGTCATTGTAGTGTCCGGAGCGTGGAGGCATTACCAGGAGACAGGCCATTACATTAGGAGATGTGGAGGAGGCTGTAGGAGCACTACAACCCTGCAGCAGGACCGCTACCTCTGCCTCTGTGCAAGGAGGAACAGGAGGAGCACTGCCAGAGCCGTGCAAAATGACTTCCAGCAGGCCACAGATGTGCATGTGTCTGCTCAAATGATCAGAAATAGAGTCCATGAGGGTGGAATGAGGGCCCGATGTCCATGAACATGATCATTCTTTAGAGTAATATAAAAAAGACTGATTCCCTTACCAATAAAATTATGTGTGTATTCATCTAATTCTGCCAGAATACTGTCAAGCTCTTTAGGCTAAATCTTCTTGAGGCTCCTTGATATTGTGGCCGGCTTAGCGTTTGTTTAAATGATGGACATTTGAAATTGCAGTGTGCATGCCCAACACGCTCGCAGTAGACAACCGTGGGGCACAAATCCTCTGAACCCAAGCTTGGAGTGTCTAATAAAAATATTGGAATTGCACACATAACATTTACATTCTGCCGGATATTGCAGAAACATCTATGCCAGGGAAATTTATATGTATAGCACATTCCAGTACTAGGATAATGCAAAGTGCTTTACATGACTAAAATATTTGAAAGTAAAAACAGAATAAAAGCAAATAAAAACAGTTGGAATACAATTTAGGAAAACTTAAAGTAAAACAGGAAAATTCAAAATAAAAGCAAATATTAATCTAATGTTGGTTGTTCTTGTGCACATTGATGGATCGATGTGAATCTTTTATGTTAAATAAAATTATCATTATGAGTGAGCTGTTTTTAATTTTAAGTATAAAAATTAAATTACATTTAGCTTATCCATCCATTTTCTAACACGCTTATCCCTATTAGGGTTGTAAACGGTGCTTATCTCCAGCTGTCAATGGGCGAGAGGCGGGGTACACCCTGGACAGGTCGCCAGTCTATCGCAGGGCAACACAGAGACAAACAGGACAGACAACCATTCACGCACACACTCACACCTAAGGAGAATTTAGAGAGGCCAATTAACCTAACAGTCATGTTTTTGGACTGTGGGAAGAAGCCGGAGTACCCAGAGAGAACCCACGCATGCACAGAGAACGACAGCTTCTCTGGTTGTGGAAGCTAAAAATTGGGCTTTGGAGAACATGGAGAGATACCTTTGATTAACTTCAAGGAAGTTCTTGAAAATCATTTGGCAACTCACTGTCTGCTTTGGGAGGTAAATCGCTGACCTAGACAGGGGACACTGTCGAGTGGTGGAGGGAGCATTTTGAGGATCTCCTCAATCTGGTCACCGTGTCCTTTATGGAGGAGCCAGGGCCTAAATGCTCAGAATAATGTGATTCCATTACTGTTGACGAGTTTGCTAAGATAATTAAAAAGATCCCAGGGGCGGGACGCCCAAGGAGGATGATTTGCCAATATAGTTTTTAATAGTTTTTAATGCAGTGGGGAAAACTATCTATATATTGTTGACTGGTTTATTAAGTTCCTGTATTCTGCTTTTCTTAGTGTTTTTTTTCCAAGATGGCGATGCAAGGACTTGCAGCAGCTGAGGTGCTCTGGCTTTTTGGTTTGGTTTTATGTTTTCACTTGTGATATCACCACTCCATGCTCTAATACAATACAGAAGAGATGAGTTGTTGGAACTGCGACCGAACCCTGGAGTTCATAAACGGTACCGAATATGGAATCAAGACTTAATTCACCCCGATTTGGAATGGACAACAGAGGCTCCACTCTATTCGCCTTGGAAACCCAGGAAACGGGGTAAGCGAAGAAGGAGACGGCAAGGCTGTCGGGTAGAACTGCTGACCCCGCTAAAAGCTAATCCATACAGACCAACACTCCCAAGCCTCACTGTGGCCAATGTAAGATCCCTCGGCAACAAACTTGATGAGATCCGGTTAGGAATCACTGCACACAAGATGGACAGCTGTGTAGTTATTTTCACAGAATTGGGGTTAGACTGCAGCATCTCCAATGAAGGGGTAGGATTGGAGGAGCGCACGCTGTTCAGGGAAGATCGAATGGTGAAAGCAATGGAGGAGGTCTGGCTGAGCCTAACGACTCTCCATTGTAGGGGCGACTAGTTCCAGGTGAATTTGCAGGTGAATCCAAGCTCCAACGAGGCCTCCCCTGCAGGTCTATAAAGCTTGGAACTCCACTCTACTCCAGACATTTTGAATTGAAAAAGCTTGCTGGATGATAAGCAAAACGTCTTCAGCTTCAGAATAGAAGTCCAGTTGTTTTATTTTTTTACCTTTTTTTGGATTGATCATGACCCGAATGACTGAGAATCTTCACCAACATGTTTGGACATCTGGCCAAGTTTGCCCTTGGACACCACTTGGTTTACACAAATATTAAAGGCGCATTCAAGGCAGCCCCCCGCCCCCACCTGGGCTCTTCAGATCACCTTTCCATGATGCTAATCCCTGCATACAGGCCCCTGCTGATCAGGGCTAAACCTGCAGTGAGGCAGGTGAGGGTGTGGACTGAGGGAGCAATGGAGGCGCGCTGCAGCAATTTATGAGGACAAGATCAACATTGATGAGTACGCCATGACTGTGTCAGTCTACATCAACAAATGCATTGAGGACGTCAGCACCACCAAGACCATCATCACCCGCGCCAACCAATGACCCTGGATTACTGTGGAGGTCCATCAAGCGCTAAAAGCACGGAACTCAGCCTTCAAGTCTGGTGACAAGGAGGCACTGAGGACATTGAGAGCCAACCTGAACCGTGCCATCAGGCTAGCAAAGCGAAAACACAGTCAGAAAATCCAGGAGCTTTTCCATGATGCAAGCAACACCAGGAGCATGTGGAAAGGCATACGGGTGATCACCGAATACAACACGCACCCCCCCCCCCCTGGTGGGTGAAGTTGATGCTGACTGGGAGGTTTGAGGGACTAAACAGCACTCCAGCAGTGAAAGCTGTTCCCCATCAGGAAGAGGAGGTCCTCTGCCTTGACACCGCCGACGTGTGGAAGACTCTAAGGAGAGTCAACCCCTGGAAGGCCCCAGGTCCCGACAACATACCTGGGCGGGTGCTCAAGGAGTGTGCAGGTCAGCTGGCTGGTGTTCTCACAGACATTTTTAACACCTCGCTGGACCAAGCCACAGTGCCAGCATGCTTTAAGTCGGCCTCCATCATTCCGGTGCCAAAGAAACCTCAAGTCACCTGTTTCAACGACTACCGGCCTGTTGCACTGACTCCCATCATGATGAAGTGCTTTGAAAGGCTGGTGAAACAACACATCGTCTCCAGTCCCCCCCCAACACTCGACCTGTTCCAGTTTGCCTACCGACGGAACCGCTCCACTGAGGACGCCATCTCCTCTGCTCTTCACCTGAGCCTGGAACACCTAGAGGAGAAGAACACGCAGTTGCGGATGCTGTTCCTGGACTTCAGTTCAGCGTTTAACACCATCATCCCAGAGCACCTGGTAGGAAAACTAGAACATCTGGGCTTCAGCACACCTCTTCGCAACTGGCTGCTGGACTTCCTCACCAACAGACCTCAGTCAGTCTTGGTCGGACAGAACACCTCTGATGTCATCACCCTCAGCACGGGCTCCCCTCAGGGCTGTGTGCTGAGCTCCCTGCTGTTCACCCTGATGACTCTTGACTGTGTCCCCAGGTTCACCACCAATCACATCGTGAAGTTTGCAGACGACACAGCGGTGGTGGGCCTGATCAGAGACGACAACGACCAGGACTACAGAGAGGAGTTGGAGCAATTGGTGGGCTGGTGCAGAGACAACAGCCTGATCCTGAATGTGGAGAAGACGAAGGAGATCATTGTAGACTTCAGGAAGAACCGGCCTGACCACGCTCCACTGCTCATCAACAGCTCAGCTGTGGAGGTGGTCAGCAGCACCAAATTCCTGGGGATGCACATCACGGACACTAGTGATCACTGGTGAAGAGGGCACAGAAACGACTGTACTTCCTACGGAGGATGAGGAGAGCCCACCTGCCCCCGCCCATCCTCACGACCTTCTACAGAAGCACCATAGAGAGCATTCTGACCAGCTGTCTCTCAGTGTGGTGTGGAGGCTGCAGTGCCTCCGACTGGAAGAACGTGAGGAGAGTGGTGAGGACAGCAGAAGGGATCATCGGGGCTCCTCTTCCCTCCATCAAGGACATCTAATCTCAGCGCTGTGTGTCCTGAGCCCGTAACATCATCAGAGACCGCTCACACCCCCACCATGGACTGTTCTCCCTGCTGCCCTCTGGGATGAGGTTCCACAGCATCCGCTGCAGGTCCACCAGGTTCTGCAAAAGCTTTTTCCCTGTTGCCATCAGACTGTTGAACTGCTGAAGCCACAAAATGGACTCTGTACCACATTCGTATATTTGCACATTGCACAAATGCCATCAGATAGTTGGAACTGCTGAAGCCACAAAATGGACTCTGTACCACATTCGTATATTTGCACATTTGCACATATGCCATCAGACTGTTGAACAGCCACAAAATGGACACTGTACCACATTCGTATATTTGCACATTTGCATCATTGCATCCTTATCTAGCATTACAAATGCTGCCGAACTCTCAGTTTCCACTGTCTATTTCTCCTGCATTGTTTACATTGTTTACATTTCAATTGTTTACTATAAAATCACTGCTGCACCTTATCCTGTAATTTACTGTAATTTTTCAAGCTATATGCAAAACGAAATTTAGTTCTGTATGCACTCTGTGCATACAAAATGACAAAGTTGTCTAAGTCTAAGTCATCTCAGATTGACGACAAGGCTTGGTCTAATTTAATTTGATTGGGCCAACATTTAAGTAATACAAAGTATCTGTATTTGTCTTTTGCAATATTAAAAGTTTCCAGGAAACACGTATTCAGGTTTTCATTCACTGTGAGACAATCATTACAAGGTTAACAGAATTAAGCACATGACATAAATCATTCTATTGCCAGTCTGTATACGTGATAACCATGTGATCAGTTTGTACCTTGAAAAGCAAACTGGATGGGTATCATGCTGATTCTATCGCTTGTAGTTTTCCCAACGTTTGATCCATCAGTCTGAGTCAGGTTAATTGCCTGTCTGGGAAAGTCCTCCATCACCATCTGGACTCCATACAAGCCGCTATTACTGCTTGTAGTAGCTCTAAATGAGAGGGTACAAGTCTGCAACACAAAAAGTAAAACCACAGTCTCAAGATAAGCTCAATAATTTGTGCAATAATTTTAGAATGCATCATGTGTTTCAATAAATCCCATTATTGTAAACATTACAGTAGCTTTATCCCAAAAAAATACTTCATGGCCAAAGTAGCTTCCATCAAACTGGAGACACTGGTGTAGTTGAAGGGATAGTTAGGTTTTTTTAAGAAGGTTCTGTAACATTAATATCAGCAATGATTCCCTCTGCTGTAGAACACTTGTCATCACTGGGAGCTTGCTGGAAAATTAAGTGTATCCTCGGATTTGGTGGGATGGTGTAACAAAATGGTTTTGGTTAATGGTAATATTTTTACTATGGTAACATGTAGAGCACTTGTATTGTAAGCACCTTTGTACTTTACTAAAAGCAATTTAATTAAAATTTTCTTTAGCATTGCTCCTTAAACATACACTTTTAAATCAGTAACCATTTGCATGGAAGTTTTAGTTACTTATTTTATACTTATTGAGTATTTTAATCATTAGCATCTAGACCTTTATTCTAGGCCCTGCATAGCTGCTCCGCATTAAGAGATATGGTGGTCACCGGTGATGAGACAAAAGTTGTTGATTGGAACAAAAAAAGAAAATGTTTAAAATGTTTTCTGGTAAAAACTGTTTATGTTTGTACTGTTAATTTACAGGATAATGTCAAATGTACTCTCAATTTGAAAACATGTACTAGACTTGGGTAAAGGTGATGATTTGAAAACATCCCAGTATCTGTTGTCATGTAAACACAACTTGGACAAATTATCTTTACTATATATATGCTTCCGATTAGCAAAATTATCAGACAGCATGGAATAAATTTCCACTGTTATGCTGATGACACTCAGCTGTATTTATCCATAAATCCTGATGAATCCAATCAATTACTTCGACTGCAGTCATGTCTTGATGACATCAAAAGCTGGATGACTTTAAATGTCCTGCACTTAAATTCTGACAAGTCAGAAGTTGTAATCTTTGGACCAGAGTCCTCAAAAAATAAACTTCTTAATCCACCACTTAATCTGGATGGCATTAACTTGGCCTCTGGTAATAAAGTAAAACATCTTGGTGTAATTTTTGACCAAGACATGTCATTTAAATCCCATATTAAACAGGTTTCCAGAGTTTCCTTTTTTCACCTCAGGAATATTGCCAAAATTAGAAACATTCTGTCCAGGCGTGATGCTGAAAAACTAGTCCATGCATTTGTTACTTCAAGGCTGGACTATTGTAATTCTTTACTATCAGGAAGTCCACAAAATGCAGTTCAAAGTCTTCAGCGGATCCAAAATATTGCAGCAAGAGTTCTGATGAAAATCAACAAGCGAGATCATATTTCCCTTCATTGGCTTCTTGTTAAATAAAGAATATAATTAAAAATTCTCCTTCTCACGTATAAGGCCCCTAATAATCAAGCTCCATCACATATCAGAGCTCTGATTACCCCGTATGTTCCTAACAGGGCACTTCGCTCTCAGACTGCAGGTCTGCTGGTGGTTCCTAGAGTCTCTAAAAGTAGAATGGGAGGCAGATCCTTTAGCTATCAGGCTCCTCTCCTGTGGAACCAACTCCCAGTTTTGGTCCGTGAGGCAGACACAATGTTTACTTTTAAGACTAATCTTAAAACTTTCCTTCTTGACAATGCTTATAGTTAGAGTGGCTCATGTTACCCTGAGCTACCTCTATAGTTGTGCTGCTACAGGCTTAGGCTACTGGAGGACATCAGGGCCTATTTTTCTCAGTCTACTGATTTCTACTGTTCTCCAGTCTACTGTTCTCTAGTTTTGCACTGCATTGCATTGAAATTAATGTTGTCATTTCAGCTTTTAACTTTTTGCTCTCTCTCTTTTTTCTTCATTGTAGGTACACCTGGTCTGGCGTTCTGTTAGCTGTGACATCATCCAGGGAAGACAGATCACCGGCTATTACCATCTAATGTAGAACAGATTACTGGATCAGTGTGTGCTTCTGTGCTTTTTTGTCTCTCTTGTTGTGTCTCTGCTCTGTCTTCTCTCACCCCCAGGCGGTTGAGGCAGATGACCGTTCATACTGAGCCCGGTTCTGCTGGAGGTTTTCCTTCCCGTTAATGGGGAGTTTTACTTTACACTGTCGCTTCATGCTTGCTCAGTATGAGGGATTGCTGCAAAGCCATGGACAACGCAGACGACTCTCCCTGTAGCTCTACGCTTCTCCAGGAGTGATTGCTGGTTGTCGGGACTTTAAAGCAATCAACTGGTTCCCTTATATAGGAAATTTTTGACCAATCTGTATAATATGATTGAATTTGACTTTGTAAAGTGCCTTGAGATGACATGTTTGATGAATTGGCGCTATATAAATACAATTGAATTGAATTAACTAGTTTTCACTGATTTAATTAAAACCTTGAAAGAACCCAGTACATATATCCGATTAAAGTGTTATTTAAGATAAGATAACATTAGCTAATCCTTAATTTTTCCCACAACGGCAACATTTATAGAATTAAAGCAACAAGCAGGTGCACACAACACAGACAAAATTACATAAGGATTGAAAGATATAAGAGGTGGATTAGGAAAAAAAACACTGAACATAAAATTATTGTTATTATTATTATTAATAATAATATTATTATTATTACAATTAATAATAAAATTATTAGTAATTGTAATAATAAAATAAAAATCAAAAAACCCGAAAGGTCAAAGGTTTCATGATACATCAAGCTTAAATGTTAAAAGTATCAGTATTGGATCGATATCGGCAATACTGCCCTTGTATTTACTTGGTATCGGATCGATTAAAAATTCCCGGTATCGCACACCTCTAGTAAACACAGTGCTGCATGCAATCAATATGAAAGGTTTTACTTAAGTTTCCAATTGCTTAAGTCAGCTAAACAAACTGTATCTCTAAATTGCTTTTAGCTTCTTGGGTTCAAAGGATTAAATTCATTTAAAATTTATTCATTTATTCCCTAAACTTCAGTTCAAAAAATCCAAACCAACCATTTAAAGATAATCTATAATAACTTCAATATATTTCTTGATCTGAGGAGTGACACTTGAGAAGAGTCCATGTTTAACCTAACCAGGAAACATTTATAGCAAGAAATATAAATAAGAAAATTAATAATTACTCAGTTAATTTAATTTTCCATTCAAACAGCCAACAGGCTTAACTCGGAGGCAATGGGACTTTTGCTCAGTTCTTTCTGAAAACGTTTCCACACCTATCCAGAAGTCTGTGTCAATCTTGTCAGTTCTGGTAGCTCACACATGAGCAACCTGCAGTTGGTGCACTGCTGTTTTTAAGACATGGAGGCCCATCCTCCTGGGCACATTCTCAGGCAGATGTAAATCAATGACTCATCCACCGCTGTCCTGGGTCATTAGATGCTATTGATTGGTGTGAGTGGAGAACTTGGTCACCTGAATCCTAATGAGACTGCTGATGTAACCTCTTTGGAGGACCGACCTGTAAACGCTGAGGAGTTGGAAACACAATCCTCCTCCCAACGCTTTCTGCATCTCAAGATTGAACTGAAGGTGGTTCCTAGAATCGCCAAGCTTTCTGGAAATACTCTCATACTCTCACACCAACATTAGGAGATCTCTTTCCCAAATTAGGATAAATTTCCCAAATCTCAACATGCCTGTCACTTGAAAAAAACCAACACTAGACAATATAATTTCTTAAAGATATTTTCTAATATATCTAAAAGTTGTATTTTACAATCCAATCCAAATAGACTAAGTTATTTCAAATAATGCAGATTATTTTGTTGTGCCTCTACAAAATCACTGTAGTTTTTAGCTTATTTCTAATTCATATAAACTATAGATTTGTCTAACATGAGGTTAGCATTTGTTACTTACCGGGGACAAGCTGAGAACAGGTGGAGGTGTGCAGGGTGAGTCACATTCACTCAAGGATAAGTTAGCATATCTGCATTTAACCTCGTCTCCATCAGGGTCAAAGGCCAGCAGGTTAATATTTTTAGGACAGTTTGAAGGAACTCTGAGGGAGAAAAATATATAGAAATCAATTACTATAGAACATGACTATTTATTTGTTGTCATCATATCAAAGATGTTTTGTTCCTTTGTTTTGACGCTGATCAAACTTCCAGTTATATCATACTTTTGTCATCAAACTTAAGCACCACTGATGAATTTATTCTCCTTTGCTGATTATTGCTGATAATTGTTGATAATAAAATATTATTCATAAAATTAATAATAATCCCTGTTGCCTTGCAGAAATAGGGTCTTTGGTTCAAAACCTTAGTCTGATTAGTAAAGCTTGCTTTTAAAAAAATGTAATTCACAGGCTTATAGTGGACATATTTAGACTGATTCAAAGTTATTTAATGTTGTACTAAATCAATGCCATGAGTACTGCAGAAAATAAAAACCTGAAAATCATAATAATTTATATTATTACATCATAGGTAATTTAAAATCAGTTTACATAATTTTGGCAAACCTGGTTAGAGAGACATAGGACCCACCTTATGTCAAAAGTTAATTTATGGCCCCTATGACCCTTATATGATCCTTGATTTATGACACCTGTCACCCCTATGTGACCCCCCTCCCCCAAAATATGGTTTATGATTTCCGGAAAACCCCCTCTCCCGCCTGCCCCCTACACACACGCACACACACACAAACATTCACGCAGCCCAGGCCACACACACACACACACACACACACACACACACACACACACACACACACACACACACACATTACTTTTAACTATTTATTTGTCTATCTATTTAATTGTTCTTTTATATATTTAATCATTCTTTAATGCATATCGTGATGGTCAAGAAATTTGTTTTTTTGTGGGGTTACTTATAACCGAACATCTAACTTTAGATGTATAAAGCTTCAGATTTATCCTCTGCGTTTGCTGGATAGGACACTATGGTCTCTAACATTAAAACCTGTCTCTTGACACTAAAGGGCTGTGGGTGATCACAATAAATTCTTTTTTATATTTAATTATTCTTTAATGCATATGGTGACGGTCAAGAAATGTGTTTTTTGTGGGGGTTATTTATAACCAAACGTGTAACTTTAGTTGTATAAAGCTTCAGACTTATACTCTGTATTTGCAGGACAGGAAACTATGGTTGATGACAACAAACAGATTATCCACATTATTTATTAGTAACTTTTTCCACTGTGAGATCAATAAAATACGAGAAAGCGGAAGACACCCAGTTTGATTAGCTTAAGTTCATCGGTCCTGAGATTCAGCCAAGCCATCTCACGGATAATCACCAAAGCGTATGCTGCTACACGGATTATTCAGGGTATATCTTAATTTCAAAGCTTTGAAAGAAATAGTTTGTGATATATTAAATTAATTTTTATTCAATCCTGATTATATACGCTAGAAATCTAATTATATTTTTCTTGTATTACAGAAACCTCTGCGGTTGTTGAACGAATCCCGTTCTCAGGAAACAGAGCACCATTGTACCGCCTGCAAGCTGCAGAACTTGTGAGATCCTGCCAGATTGGGCTGGACCATCTGTTCCAGCCGTCGACACTTCAGTGACTGTTAACCAAGTAAATTGTGACCTATGTAAAAATGGGGAGCCAGCAAATGAGAGATGCTTTAAATGAAATGTTGAAAGCTGTGAATGACTTACAAAATATACCTGTTCAGGATACGTCTGGGGTTCTGAATCTACGTCATGCTTCACCCTCCCGATTAGAACAAACCCTCCATCATTTAAACGCTTCATTCTCTCAACCGCCCTCGCCTGAAAATGATTCGTCACACTTTGAGCAGCAAGTTACAGATGTTTTAAATGAAATCACGCAAATGGTTAACGAGCTTCAAAATATACCTGTTCAGCAGGGGGTGGGGGTTGCCAATTACATGAAGGTAGTAGTTCTCCCGATAGACAACAGGCTCACACGGACCATGGTTGGAATTATGAGCGTTTATCGTCGCTAGAACAAGCCCTCCATCAATTAAACGCTTCCTTCTCTTAACCATTTAGCCCTAATCCTACAGGCGATCAGTTTCCGCAGCAGCGGCAGCAAGGGGGTAGTTTAAATCAAACTGTTGTAGAAAATGGTGAACATATTCGGTCTGGTTCTTCGAATACTGCAAAATCCCACATCCAGCATGCATCAACAGCCAGGCGTGACTGCATCTGTCGTTCCTACACATGACCGAGAGGATCAACCATGCACCAGCCAGTCAGCTGTAAACAGCTCTGAGCATACTCAGCAGACCTCTACATCCTGCAACCAACGTGAACGTTTCAATGTTACAGAAATAAGACGTCCTTTCAGAATGAGTGCATCGCACCCCGGAAATATCCCAAACCCCGCCGAATTTCACACGCAGGTTTATCATGTTCTCGTCGAGCTCGCCGAGTCTGTTGCACCTTTAACATCGCATAACGATGTTATTCAGCTAGAATTAAGCGGGGGAAGGGTTTTCTCATCAAGGTTCTACAGGGGATGTTTTACAGGCTCCACAGCATACCCATCAGGAGGGATAAAAGAAGCTTCCAGCTTCAAAATGCCACATTTCAGAAAAAGCTCCGGGTGGTGTATGACAAGAGAAGGATTTTTCGGAACACCTCTTCCTTTTGGCTATTGAATCTCTAACAGAGATTGCCAAAACGCTTAATACATACTGAAAAGGTTATCCGAAGTTGGCAGGAGTTGGACCTCGAAAAGCGAAGATCAATAAAGACCTATCTTATCTCTTTACTCATCTTATAAATCTGTAGCTCATACAGAACAACGGAAAAGAAAAAGGAGGCAAAAATATATACCATCTCCATGCAGGCTCCTCTCTAAGCAAACAGCAGGGTCTTATCTAAAAGCGGGACCTGTGGACGCGAACCTTCATAGTGTCTCACACGGGCTCCATACGGCTCCAGCCGGTCTTTAACAATGCAGCGTGACCCTATGCCTGAAAATAATGAGGCTGACTCTACCGGTTTTACAGCCTCTCCTGCAGAATTGAACCAAACCGCTAACGAGGTTTTAAAAGCTTTACCTAACAGAGATCGCCAAAACGCTTAATACATACTGAAAAGGTTATCCGAAGTTGGCAGGAGTTGGACCTCGAAAAGTGAAGATCAATAAAGAATTTGTTATCGCGATGGTGTGATGGGGGGCTCACATCTGGTCGATTTGCTGAAAAACCTTCTGCTTCCGTTTAAAAGGAAAACACAGACCCACGAACCTGTAGGTTGGACCCCGTTCATGGCTGCCTTGAAGGAGCTAAACATCCCCGTGTCATTAGTCAGTAATCCACAAGCTCGCGACCAATACAGAGGCATGACAGAAACACGTGTATCGGAGAACAACGGTGATAAACCTGTCATGAAACGAAAAGGAAAATTTGTGTTGTCCCCTGAGGATCCCACCCCCGACAAAGGACCTGCTCGAATCAAAAGATTAAAAAACCCTGCATGGTCAAAATTTTCACCCTAAAGGTCTGTATAAAATAAAAACTGAAGAAGAGGATTTGCAACAAAGAAAAGTTTAATGTTTCAAATTATTCATGCGTACAGTGTTTTTTTTAGACATTTAAACATTTGTAAAGAACAAGTTCCATGATTAAACGAGCATGAGACACTATTTTTGATACAATGCTGATATTTTTTCACAAAATCATATACCATGACATCATTTTTATAAACATCATTGTGGTAGGTAGCCAATATTTCATGCATCGACAGCCCACAGGCTTTATGACACAGATAATAAACACAGTGATGACCGCACACAGTTGATAGAGTGTCTTGAAGTTGACGATTATGATACAATATTTTCAAGCATCTCTCTTTCAAAAATGTCACTATGCTTATTGGATAAAATTCAAAATCAGGACTGAATCCGTAAGAGTCAAAAAAGGTGGCTCGATCATTCTCTTCCAAAGTCAAAGCTAGCCAGTGTTCTTCAGGCATGTGTGAAGGATGAGTGTTTACGATGAAATAGGCGGGTCCTTTGTACGTGCGTTTCAGTAGCGGGAGCTGATCGGATGCCCAGACGCCGTAAAATAAGTCCCCCATCAGATGATGCATCACACTCTCGATCTCGTGGTTATTCATGTTTTAATACAAATCCACCAGGACCTGCCTTTTTGAGTCGATTTCCAAAATTGAGTCGTAACACGCGTACACAACCAGGGTGGTCGTGTGAGGCAGAGGAACTCTGAATCTCATTTCCAGTCTCAAATTCCCGTTACACACCGGTGACAAAGCACCTGCGTCCTCGCTCGGATTGAGATTAAAGACAAACAGGGAATAACCGTTGTTAAATTCCTCACGAGCAATGCTTAAAGGAAGGTCTTTTAAATGACGACCTATAGCGGTGAACATGTTGTAATATTTCCCGACAGAAATACTGTCGTTGAATTGAGGTTGAAACGCTTTGGCAGGGACCTGTCTGCCGTCTTTGCAGAGAGCTAAATATTCCACATCCATATGCTTAAAGTTGAAAGGGGACATGCTTCTCCTTCCAGTGAATGCCTCGTGGTTGACCATACCTAAAACGACATATTTAGGCATGGTTCCTAAAAACAGATTCTCCTGTGTACATATCCTGGAATTTTCTGGGATAGAATATGTTTTCACATTCATGCGCGAAAGAGGATAGAGGGCATTTCCTCTCATTAATGCTGAAGCGTGCCCGAGTCGGATAGCCGGGGAGACTGAAACTTTTTTCACAAAAAGAGAAGCCCCCAGAATTTTCAGTCAGAAGGTTGAATCACGAGGTCCCATGAGAGAGAATGCGTTGCTGACTCTGGTTAATTTAATCCTCATGTCGACAAAATTCTTCTTTCACACCCACGTGCGAACCGGTTATTTTGGCAAGGCAAAGGCAAGGCAAATTTATTTATATAGCACAATTCAGTACACAGACAATGCTGTAATCATGTAATCGTGCTTTACATGATTAAAATACAGGAACTAAAGCAGAAAAAAAGTAAGTAGGAAAAAGCAGTTGGATTATATATAAGAATAAAATAAATAAAAATAAAAAAAATTTAAAAATAAATAAATAAATTTGCATTCGACTGTTTAAGTAGTGCAGTCGAAGGCAGTCCTAAACAAATGAGTTTTTAGTCTTGATTTAAAGGAACTTAGGCTTTCAGCATTTTTACAGTTTTCTGGAAGTTTGTTCCAGATAAGTGGAGCATAAGAACTAAATGCTGCTTCTCCGTGTTTAGTTCTGGTTCTAGGTATGCAGAGAAGGCTGGAGCCAGAAGACCTTAGTGGTCTGGAGGGTTGATACACTGATAACAAGTCTGTGATGTATTTAGGTGCTAAACCATTTAGGGATTTATAGACTAACAGAAGTATTTTAACGTCTATCCTCTGAGATACAGGGAGCCAGTGGAAGGACTTTAGAACTGGGGTGATGTGCTCTACTTTCTTGGTCTTAGTGAGGATGCGGGCAGCAGCGTTCTGGATCAGCTGCAGCTGTCTGATCCACTTTTTAGGCAGACCTGTGAAAACACCGTTGCAGTAATCAATTCGACTAAAAATAAAAGCATGGATTAGTTTTTCCAGATCCTGTTGAGACGCTAGTCCCTTAATCCTGGAAATGTTCTTCAGGTGATAGAAAGCCGACCTTGTAATTGTCTTTAGATGCTTTTGGAGGTTCAGGTCTGAGTCCATCACTACACCCAGGTTTCGGGCCTGATCAGTGGTTCCTAGCTGAAGCGACTGAAGCTGTGTGCTAACCTTTGATCTCTCCTCTATTGGTCCAAATATTATTACTTCTGTTTGGTTTTTATTCAGTTGAAGAAAGTTTTGGCACATCCACGCATTGATTTGGTCATAGCTTTACCTATGACGTCCGAGACGGTGTTTGTGGCAGCCTTTTTCAGATGCGGTTTTGCTATAGCGAAGCCGGATTTAACTAGGGGTTATGAAACAAAATAATTTTGAAAATATCGATCATATTCCTCGACCGTACATAACAGGTGCGCCATAGAAACCTGGTAAAGCGCCGCCCACCTGGCTTCGGTAATAGGAGACGAAACGGTGTGGGTCCTCTCTCAGGAAAACCATGTTTTCTTGATTCTTTTTTCCTTCTCACGTTTTACCACACTTCGGCGTTGCTGGTCCGACTGGTGGCACTGCTATGAATTATTCCAGCCACAGTCGTGTGTTTTTATATGTATATTCTGTTTTCATCGAAACGTTCGTTGTGAGGCCACAGGTCTGAAATGCAGCTTCACGATGCACTTTCCATATGTAAATTTCACCGGGGTGTTCTGATCCGTTTTTATCTGAACTTGTATATTTTCAATGTGTTTCTTGGCAACAGGAAGACAGTAGGGATTATGAAAGGTTTGAGTGATAATATCTCCAAACACACCCTGGACCTGAACCATTCACAATAGCGGTGCATGAACGTCGCCCACCATCTGTGAGGCAACAACGTCGCTGTAGAAATAGAGGTGGTAGAAGCCTGCCTTAAAATCTATAGGATGAGGGGCATGTCAGTGGTCGAATTTGACCCATTTTCCGGGTTCCATATCTAGCATGTAGGCTATTGGATCGGAAAAACTTAGGTGATTCTAAGCGCCGGCCTGGTAGGTGAGTATGTTTGCGGTGCAGTTAACTTTGAAATAAATATCTGAATCTATCTTTCTCAGATGGGCTTCAATCTCTGTGATAAGCTGATTCAAATTAATGTAGTATCCGCTTCCTGGACTTTTTCCTTGCCCGCTTTCCACCATTCAAAATAAGCTTTTTCTGAGGGGATGTTATGCCATGTGTGAGGGTACGAAACCTCCGTCAAAGCCACTTGCCACTGACCTTGTAAATTAATAGGCTTGGCTCAATCCACGCGGAAATTAGATACGTTATTATCCTTAAAAACCTTGAGGCTAGCGTTGGACGGTAGCGTCAGATAAAATCCCTGGTCCTCGGTTATGCGATCCATGTTGCACTGTCAGCCCTCCGGTGAGAAGCGCTTTCTTTTATACATCACGCAGGTCATCGGCTCTCACCCAGCTGTTGAATTTCTCCGGCCAATTTTTCCAGCATACTAAGACCTGTTTGACTCCCGGACGGTGCGCTTGCCAAATATTTCACCTACTTGATACATTTTGTTTTTTGACATTTTCACCTTTTGAAGCTCCTCAGCGTAAAAAGAACCTCGGACGGCCTCCTTGTCTAAATCTTTCAGTTTGAATACGGGGGGAGATCGTTGTATCACTTTTGTAACTGTAAAGATTTCATCCGTGAAACTCTGTTCATATTTCTTGTCAAACACTTGAAAAGCGTTACTAACGGTGACTTCGACAGTGGCCATTTTAATGCTTGAATGATAGCTGTGGTTGTAACTTTTGGCCAGATCCTGAAGCACATTTACATATCGGAGAGTGTTGTCTGCGGTGAAATATCTTCACATTCTTGATTTTAACGTACGGTTAAACCTCTCAACCACCGATGCTTTTATTTCACTAGCTGTGGAAAAATGTTCAATACCGTTTTTATCCATTAACGCTTTGAATGATTTGTTGAAAAATTCTTTACCGTTGTCAGTTTGAAGTTTCTTTGGAATCTGACTCTCCTTTAAAAGTACTCGAAAGCTGTTATGACATCGGACGCAGTTTTCCTTTTTAAAACCCTGACATAGGCTCTTTTGGAAAATACGTAGATAACGGTTAATAAATAATTGTAACCGTCATTTTTTTTGGACAAACTCTGCATATCACAAAGATCTGCTTGAAACTGTTTCAGAGGCCTGGTGACAAACACTCTATTTCTAGGACATCTTATTCTTGGGGGTTTATGCAAAAAATTTGCATCTTGTTCTGATAAAAAGTCTTGAATCTTTTCATCCGGGACCTTCTTACCAGTTTCACTTTCCATAGCTCTCTGTAATCTATCTACTCCGCCGAAAGAACCAGGGTGAACAGGTGTGTAATATACCCATTTCATTAACTTTTCTTCAGCCATACCTTCCCACACACGTGGTGATGCTAAATGAAGGAAAAGAAGCCTGTATTCGGGTTTTTCTATATTTTTTTATTAACATAATTAGTCAGGAAGGAAAATACATTCATTTATTATACCACAACCTAATTGTAAAACAATCATTTCATATATAAAAAGAAAAAATGTAAAAAATAAGACATTCTTTTAATACGATGTCACAAACTAATTGTAGAAAACACTAATTTAATATAAAAAACAATCATTTCATATGTAAAAAATAAAACAGATACATTGAAATGACACTCTTTTAATACGATGTCCTAAACTAATTGTAGAAATACTACTTTAATAAAAAAAGAAGGATATGAGAAAACATGCATGCACTGGTTTTCAGCATCCCCTCCAGTGCTGCGAGCCGGCTAGAAGCTGATCTCTGAATTCAGGGCTTTCTCGAATCACCTGATCATATACCTTGTCGATAGAGTCATGCACCCGCTCGACTGCCGTTAATTCGTACAAGTAAGCTTGTGCGACCGTGCTGACTGTGTCGTTGTCTTTATGGATGTTGCGTGCGGCTAAAAACTGTTAAATTGCGCAGATGAAACGTGCATTACAAAGCACTGGCATTACACGATAGTAATTGCTTTCAAAGAATCTGTCCTCAAGATGCTCAAAACATTCATGGTCTCTCTGAATAAGACGGTTGTTAATACATCCGTAACATTTATCGTGCGTGTACTTGTTGATGGCGTGGTACAGAAGATGATGCACCACGGTTTTCACTGGTCTGATGAACCCGAAGCGAATCCAGGCATCGTATTGGTCGGCCTCGCACTCACCATCTGGTTGGCTGTGGGGAATTTGCGTGTCCTCAGGCTGAGATGGGCCCAGGGAGGGCGGATCTCTTTGGCCTGAGGGCAGTTCTGAGTCCTGGGTTAGCGCCGGGGAGGTTGGATCTCCTTGGCTGTCAGGGAGCTGCGTGTCCTCAGGCTGCGAAGGGTGCGGGAAGGCAGTAAGATTCACAGCTTGTGAATCTTCGTCCTCGGTCGCCGTCTGAGGTGGCATGGTAGGAAGCCTGGAATTCTTATTCCATAAAACAAAGTACTCAGGGCCGCCTTTCGCGCCTCCAGGGGGGGGCCTGGACCAGTCGATGGTATGCCTCTGCAGCTACGTGAGGATACTCTCGCTCCCGCAGTCGCTTAGGGCAGAAGAATCAGAAGTTGGCGAGGATGCGGGTGAAGGAGGGTGGTACAGCTCCGGGGAGAATTTGTCGCCGTCCGGGGACCCGTGCTGCGCCGATGATAAAGCGTTTGAATCGTATGAAGGAGATGACGGTGGAGTAGGTGAGCTATCCCATCCCGCAGAATGTCAAACTGCTGCCAGCATCATTCCTCATGGTGTCAGATGTTAGAAGTCCAGTCAGTGACCGGACTTTCTGGTTGCTTTTTTATATACCGAGAAGGGCGTGGTTAACGTTGAAGGGGCGGTATTGGCTGTTGTGAGGGGTGGGTCTAAAAAGAGAGCGCTTTCTTGACCCCTAAAATTTCTTTCCAGTTGCGACAGTCGCGAAGCAGCGTTGAAATCCGGTCTGATATTCCGATCATCTTATCACGCCAGGCATCAAAGGCTGCAATGTCCTGAACACACTGCAGTCAGAATTATAATAGTCAAGCATGGACAAAACCGTCTGTGTTTTATCTTGAGCCTTTCTGAGACTTGCACGGAAAAACCGGTCGGCCGGTAACCCCCGTCTTTGACTGGCAAGTAGCTGAGAAGATCCTATTTCCTGAATCCTTGTCAATTTCATTCAGGTTTCTTAGCACTCGCCTGCAACACTTAGTGGCGGGTGAATCCTTGATTCCATCCTCGGCTTGTTGATGTGGCCGTTTGCCCCGTTTAGCAGCGGGTGAATCAGTGATTCCGCCCTCGGCTTCTTGTCTCACAGAGGGGCCTGCTGCTGCATTCGCTTCTTCAGGGCCTAGTCTGCGAAGCATGATGAGTTTAAGAACAGCCCAATCGTTTGATGTCAGCATGCAGGCTCGGAGGCATCTGAGTTCTGCATAAAAACAGCGTAGCCTTGTGAGGGGTATGCTGAGCTCGCCAAAAATTGCTCTGATCATGGCAGATCGTGACAGGTGTCTCAGCAATAACGGGTTCAAAGTTGGTTCTTCCAGATGCCATGTCGAAAAGGATTCAATCACTACAGAGGCTGGAGAAATTGTGCTTATATTACGGGACATGCGATCGTGTGCGGGTTGAAGGGGCCTGGAGGGGGAGGGGGGTTACATAGGGGTGACAGGTGTCATAAATCAAGGGTCATATAAGGGTCATGGGGGCCATAAATTAACTTTTGACATAAGGTTAGACAAACACCATTTAGGAAAAATCTTCTACTTAAATTTGACTATTGTAGTGAAATTAATTATATCTATTTAAATTACACAAATCAATTTAATAATTTTCTAAAAGAATTAATGCAAAATGTGATCTAAATTATTGCAGAATTACCTCAGGACCGGAAAGATGGTGGTCTGTGGTGATGAGTTGGGTTTGTTGGTGTCGGACCGGATCCTCAATTCAACGTCTGCCAGAGCTCTCCAGGATTTAATGCCATTTTTATTGGTTAACCAGTCACCACCATTAAGCCTGTAATGGACGTTCAGGATTAGTTTAAGGTTGTAAATCACTCGTGTAATTATAGTTTTTTTTGTCTCAATAAATCATTGAACTATAACTCAGTGTTTAATTGAGCAAATTAAGCATCTGAATTTCTAATATTTCTTCACACAGTTAACTAGCCAAATATTGTTTAAAACATTTTAATGTGGACTCACACAAGCTGAAATGGAGAGTTGCTGGGAAGAGACCGAGATGTGATTTTTTCATCCTGACACCAAGAACCATTGACTTGCTCAAAGTTGGTGTTTGAACGAATCACACTTTCAGTACCACAGTTGCCAGTGCAAGAAAATGAACCATCTTGGCAGGGGTTAAAGTTAAACTTAAAGCGAAGGATCACCTGTAGGTTTTTAAGAACTTTCAGTTGTGAGCAAATTTAAAAAAGAATTAAACATAAAGGAATTTACAAATAATCTGTACTTACAGAAACTGATCCATCTGAATAAGTTTCCTTTGGATAGTAGGTCACCACAGTGCCACGATAATGATAGGCTTTTGTACCACTGACCACCATTAGCAGCAGCAGCACAGAGAGCAACATGTTGAACGAGTCAATTTCTCTGCACTAAAACTGAGACACTAGAGAACAGGAGCGTTTATACTCCCAGAGACTTCCTCCCATCCACTCCCTCCTGTTTTCTATTTTACAGTCCTGGGTGTGGAAGCTTTTCATGTTGGAGTTTAAACTTGAATGAAAAGATCTTCACCTGTAAGATACCGATCAGAATAAAATAAAATGATCTGATATCAAAAGATAACAACTGCAGGAAACAAACTGTAGTCAGCTCTCAGTTAATCAATTTTATTCTTTGATGTTCAATTCCCTCTTTTGAAATGTGACACTCATTCACAATCATAATAAGTTGTTTTATTGCTGGCAGTTAATCTCTGTCCTCACCATTCGGATGCAGCCTATTTAACACACTGGCTGCACAGCTAACTGATCACTGATTCTGGTATTATTTTATTTCTTTGCTCCTTTATATCCTCAAACTGCATCTCAATATTTTGTCTGCAGTAGATTCACAGGTAAATCTTATTCCTGACCATGCGGGTGGTGTCCCAAGGAGAAAAATGTGAATCATATTTAACTTTAGGATGTCTTAGGCAAGAAACGGGTTTTGTTTTACTGCCTCTCAAAATGTGGGTTATTGTCATTTTACCATCTACCAGTTTACACTATAAACTAAACAAAAACATTAAATGACTCCACTTCATGAATCAGGTTATATGTACAAAGCCACATTTTGCTTGACTGTTTAATTAAGCCAAATAAATTCAAACAAATGATGCAAACATCTAACCCTTGTGTAAAGAAACTCAACTTACAGCTTAAAGAAAAAGAGAGGACTGAAACAGAGGCCTCCTCTCTCTCCGGTCCATTAAAGTTGTCATTGATCAGGTAGTAAACAGTGATCTGAATAGCGTGGAAATGTTGATGGCTTAAAATACAACTGTAAAGCCAATTTATCTGTCACTGTTTTCTTTTTCAAATACCAAGACTGTTGTGAAGAGTTTTTAAAAGAGTTGGTTAAAAGTTTAATGCAAATATAACTTTGGCTGCTTTCATTTATTTACATAACTCCCCGCTGTGGGAGGGAGTTGTCTAGGCTCAGTGAAGCCTAATTCACTGGAAACCGTAATAAACCATCCTAAAAAGGAACAGTTATGTGTAACATACTTTATTTTCCAACAAATCTAATTTAAATGCAATGAATATAAAATTATTAAAATGTATCTGCCTCTGATCCTGACTTGCATACAGGAAAGGTGCTGAGCTCTGGTGATTGGAGTTGGAGGCAGGACTCTGAAGATGGAGAACAACAAACTGAGCCTTGCTGACTTGAAACTTAGACCTGTGCGTACATCCAGTCCTTCCACTTTTAACCTTGATTATCTGCAGTGACAGGATTCACCTGAAACGTTTGCACTCAGTTGGCCTTGAGAAATTTGCATTTGTCAGGTTCCTCTCCATTATCACTTCATGCATGCTCTGCTTTTACATTCTCAAATATATAAAGTATTCCTCGATCAATATTTGCTTCTGTGCTTTTTTTGTGTCTCTGTCTTTTCTAAGCCCCAGTCGGTTGAGGTAGATGACCGTTCATGCTGAGCCGGGTTCTGGTTCTGCTGGAGGTTTTCCTCTCTATTAAAGGGGAGTTATCCTCTCGACTGTCACTTCATGTATGCTCAGTATGAGGGATTGCTGGAAAAGCCATCAACAATGCAGACGACTGTCCACTGTGGCTCTACGCTCTTTCAGGAGGAGTGAATGCTGCTTGTTAAGACTCGGGTTTCTTTCGATACAAACAATTTTGACCAACATGTCTGTATGATTCGATTGAATTTGACTTTGTAAAGTGCCTTGAGATAACGTGTTGTTAATTTGCACTATATAAATAAAATTGAAAATTAATTTCTGTTAAATGGAGGCATCCTTTGCTGATTAGCTAACATCTGCTGGTCTTTTTCTCTGACTCCACACAGGAAAAATAAATAAATAACAAAAATTCATAAAATAGTTAAGTCTTTGAGAGTCACAGATCGAAAATAGATTTGTCCAACTTTTCTGTAGTTTTGACTAAGAGATAAAAAAGTTATGAGCATAAAATTCAAGCAAGCAGAGGAAAAAGTGTCCAACCAGGCAGAAAGACAAGACACAAAAATAGGAGTAAAGGAGATGGTAATATTTCATTATTACACAACAGGTTTGTGCCTCAAAGCTTGTTATGCTGTTTTACACTGAGCTATTAGCAGGCTGCTAGCACTAGCCAAGCAAGCTATGGGTAGCAAACAAAGTAGGAGCAAAGAAGATCCTTTGTAAAAATTCTCTGGTTCATAAATAACTTAATAGATAAGCCCATAAATATGTCCAATGTAAATCTAGAGTGTATGCTAGAATTAAAATAATTTTAAACAACTTTGTCCGTGCAGACACCGGAGCAGAGGAGGAGCACAGTGAGGTGAAGGTGTGTTGTTTATGTACCTATAAGATGACAAGTTTTATCTCTTTGGAGAACCTGGATCCACCCAAAGTGGCTTTTTTAATGAGCCCTTAAGGATGTAAGATTTCTGAATTCATCGTCGGTATAAAGACTTACTCCACTGATGAGAAAGCAAGCTCAGCTTCTGAGAATGGAAGTGGGTGGCAGCTGCAGGTCATGTAAATCTTTTGTCCGGATATCATGCTCACAGAGATTATTCCCACCAATCCTAGAGACTATGCCCTTTTTTTCGACATAGTGAACCTTCAGAACAGGGTCTAGCTTGTCTTGGTACAGTCCATCGCCTCTCTGTTTAGTACTGTGTATTTTTCAAGTACTTTGCATCTCTTTCTCTCACAACATGGCATCCTAATCAGCCAGGCAAACAAAAGCCGTTACCCTGGAACATGGTGACTGCATCCCACAATGCATCACAAAATCACGTGCCCTTTTAAGACCCTTTGACACTTTGGGCACAGTTTGAACATTTTCACTTAAGGGTTTATTCACTTTTGCTGCCAGTGGTTTAGAAATTAATGGCTGCATATTGAATTATTTTGAGACGACAGCAAATTTATGAAAGTCTTATAAAAGCGGTACAATAATGACTTTAGATTGTATCAAAACGTCATAGATTCAGTGTTGTTCCATGAAAAATATTTAATGAGATTTAAAAAATTTGAGGTGTTTACTAACTTTTGTGAGTGCAGCACATAAAGCACTCCTGGATCTATGATCTTTTTGTGTGTAGGCCCTGCCTTCCTAGATCCCCAGTTGGTCGTGGTAGATGGCTGCTCACACTGGGCCTGGTAATGATTGAGGTTTCCTCCTGGTAAAGTGGAGTTTTTCTCTCCACTGATTGCTCAGGATGAGGGATTGCTACAACTTACTCCATGCAAAGAACTGTAAACTGTTTCTACATGCTTATTCAGGAGGATGGATTGTTGCAAAGTTAGTGACTCAACACAATGTTCTGGGTTTCCTTAGACTTTATTAGACTGAATAACAGTTGTGAAACAATTTCAATAACGAACTGAACTTCATAGAATTGTTTAAAAACTAGGATCAAATTGATTATAATTCTAACAAAATTACTTCAGAACTTGGTGGATGATGGTCTGTAGTGATGCACCAGTTTAACATCAGTCTATGCTGTCCAGATGGCATTATTTAAAATGCTGCTTATCCAATCTTCAGAGGAAGATTATGTAGAATAGAGCTACCAAAGATCCTCTTTTGCATGGACATGTTCACTTTTCATGTTCTGTCAGGGGCACCTGGTGGGTGATTCACAGATAAATGTCCAGTTTTCATTATTTTTCATGGGACTAATTGGCGACAGTGGCGAAGAGGTTACATAGCTTACCATTGTCAGGGTGTGAATGTGTGTGAATGGGTGAATGGCTAACTGTGTAGTGTGAAGTGCTTTGGGTGTTGTCAGGATAGTTAAAAGTACTATACAAGTACAAGCCATTTGCCATGAAGGCTTCTTAAATTGACTGGTGCAATGGACAGATTATGACAGCCTCTCTTTCTTATGATGCCAACCCCAGTTGTTGCTATGAAGATGGATCTTCTCCTCACACAGATGGATCAGTGGGGGAGCAATAGTCACACTGTTGCTGTTTAGACAAAGTCAAAGCAAGAGTGTAGAGTTAGAGAAAAACCACAAAAGAAATTTCCCTCACAGTTTTGGACAGGACAAATGTGTGTCAGTAGTTTTGTGTGCAAGTTGACTGCATTTGTTATTACAACAGTTAATAGTTAGGATGCAAAAGAAGTTGACCTACAATTTTGAGATGGTGAAACATATTACATGTTGCTCCCAATTACTGGAAATTTAAGTTGGTTTTTGCATTTTTTGCATTGCATAGAATAGAATAGAATAGAAAGAACTTTAATTTCAATTTCAATTTTATTTATATAGCGCCAATTCATGAAACATGTCATCTCAAGGCACTTTACAATGTCAAATTCAATCAGATTATACAGATTGGTCAAAAACGTCCTATATAAGGGAACCCAGTTGATTGCATCAAAGTCCGACAAGCAGCATTCACTCCTGGAGAAGCGTAGAGCCACAGGGAGAGTCGTCTGCATTGTACATGGCTTTGCTGCAATCCCTCATACTGAGCAAGCATGAAGCGACAGTGGAAAGAAAAACCACATATTAATAGGAAGGCAAACCTCCAGCAGAACCGGGCTGAATGGTCATCTGCCTCGACCGACTGGGGGTTACAGAAGACAGAGCAGAGACACAACAAGACAGACAAAAAAGCACAGAAGCACACATTGATCCAGTAATCTGTTCTACATTAGATGGTAATAGCGGGTGATCTGTCTTCCCTGGATGATGTCACAGTTAACAGAACGCCAGACCAGGTGTACCTACTATGAAGAAAAAAGAGAGAGAACAAAAAGTTAAAAGCTGAAATGACAACAGTAATTTCAATCCAATCCAATCCACTTTATTTATATAGCAAATTTAACAACAGAAAAAGTTTCCAATGTGCTGTACATAACAAAAAATAAAATAAATATAATCTAATTAAATAAAATAAATAAACTAAAAGGACACAGAGGACTACAAAACTACGCGGTGTTAAAAGCCAAAGAGTAAAAGTGGGTCTTAACACGAGACTTAAAACGCTCCACCATATTTCAATTTCAATGCAATGCAAAACTGGAGAACAGTAGAAATCAGTAGAGTGAGAAAAATAGACCCTGATGTCCTCCAGTAGCCTAAGCCTATAGCAGCATAACTACAGAGGTAGCTCAGGGTAACATGAGCCACTCTAACTATAAGCTTTGTCAAAAAGGAAAGTTTTAAGATTAGTCTTAAAAGTAGACATTGTGTCTGCCTCACGGACCAAAACTGGGAGTTGGTTCCACAGGAGAGGAGCCTGATAGCTAAAGGATCTGCCTCCCATTCTACTTTTAGAGACTCTAGGAACCACCAGCAGACCTGCAGTCTGAGAGCGAAGTGCTCTGTTAGGAACATACGGGGTAATCAGAGCTCTGATATATGATGGAGTTTGATTATGAAGGGCTTTTACGTTAGAAGGAGAATTTTAAATTCTATTCTTGATTTAACAGGAAGCCAATGAAGGGAAGCTAAAATTGGAGAAATATGATCCCTCTTGTTGATTTTCATCAGAACTCTTGCTGCAGCATTTTGGATCAGCTGAAGGCTTTGAACTGCATTTTGTGGACTTCCTGATAGTAAAGAATTACAATAGTCCAGCCTTGAAGTAACAAATGCATGGACCAGTTTTTCAGCATCACTCCTGGACAGAATGTTTCTAATTTTGGCGATATTCCGGAGGTGAAAAAAGGAAACTCTGGAAACCTGTTTAATATGGGATTTAAATTACACGTCTTGGTCAAAAATAACACCAAGATTCTGAATAATGATCTGAATGGCTTTGTGACTTTCTTAAAATACAACTGTAAAGACACAATTTCATCTGTTACTGTTTTCCTTTTCAAATATAAAGACTGTTGTGAAGCACTTTGTGACATCCTGTCTGTGAAAATGTGTTTTACAGAAACATTTTACTTTTTAGTTAGGTACCTGAGTTCAGGGTTTCCACACACCTTTCATATAAAAACTCCAGTTCACTGAACAGGAACTCTGGATAAAGAAAGACAAAAATTAACTAATTGAAATTTCCCAAACTTCACCACAATCAAATACTTTGGTTTCCTGTCTCGCAACAGCTCAAATTTGAATTTTTTTATAAGCACTTTTTGTAGACCCATGTCTACATGTTTGATCAGTTGGTTTAAAGTTTAATGCAAATATAAGTTTGGCTGCCTTCATTTATTTACATAACTCCCTGCTGTGAGAGGGTGTTGTACAGGGTTAGAAGTTTATAATGTCAGATAATGTCAGTGAAATCTCATTCACAAGGAACAGTCATGTGTTTGTCTATTTTAAATGTGTTTTCCTGATCCTGATTTGCATACAGGGATGAGGGTGTAGAGATGAGCTCTGGTGATTGGAGTTGGAGGGAGGGCAGAGAACAACTAACTGAGCCATGCTGGCTTGAAACTTAGACCTGTGCGTCCATCCAGTCAGTCCAGTTTTAACTGACTGTGCAGCAAGATGGTTCATTAACCTGAAGTGTTTGCACTCAAGAAGCCTTGAGAATTTTTGCATTTTTATCAGGTTCAAACAGCTCCTATTATTATTGTTTTTTTCCCATTCACCTTAAAACTGTCTTCAAAATATCCACTGGTCAAAATTAAAGAGGCTTTGATCTCACTTACAGTCCAGAGCTGAGCACGTCTTCACATTAAAGGGGACAGGCGGCCCGAGGTCATGCTCCAGCAAGAGGAGGCTATGCACGAGGGGGTGTACTGTGTAGAAGCCGAGGAACTTGAGGTAGAGGACGGGGAGTGAGCCAAATTGCGACTGGAGAGCAACTTCTACATGAGGACATTCTGTGATCGGAGAACCTGCAAGCTCAAAGACTTGCAGATTAATAGTTAGCCTATCTAAAACAACATTTTTAATTATAATTAATTCATATTTTTCGGACCTCAACATCACAAATAACTATAATTATACCATGGTCTGGGTGAATACTCGATTCTTATTGGCTGCTGGGTGTTAAAAAATGTTATAGGACACCTATAAAAGAAGTTCCGGTCAAGTAGCCTGATTGTTCTGAATTATTGCTCTGACTCAAAGGGCGAGACAGTTGAAATTATACTTTCTAGGTTCGGTGGCCAGAGCTGGTTACCTTGTCAACACGTCACAACTAGAGACATTAAATAGTTTACTCAGCCGCTTCATGTGAAAAACTTACACTTTTAACTGTGAATAAAATCATTAGAGTATTAATAATTGGTTTAATATTTCTTTCTTTTGTAAGTGACCTTGGTATAAGCGGGATAATGCACTTTGAAGTGTCGCTTATCAGAAATGAATGGACTTTGCAGAAGCGACCGTTCACACCTCTGCACCTCTGTCCTTTAATTTCTGATGTGTGCCACAAAACCCTTCTGGATCTACTCATCCTCTCTGTCCTCCACCAAGGGACCATGCATGTGCTCCTGTAAACGCGTTTTAAATAATACGGTCAATAAGCACGAAGCCCTCCCTCTCCTTGATGATAAAAGTCTGCATGGTCTCACACTTGTCCATGTTCACCCTGTTGTGGTATGAGGTTCTTGTTGAGGACCAGGTGTGCAGTGATGGTGGCGTGGAGACATCAGAAGGTAGGTAAGTGACTTTAATCCAAAGGGAACATAAGGTAGGTTACAAACTGAGACAGAAAACAAACTAGAGAGACTAACTCACTGAGTATAAACTGACTGGGAACTGAATGGTAATCAACTGACGATCCAGCGAAGACTAAACAGAAACCCAGAACTTAAATACACAGAGGATAATTGAAACTAAACAGGACACAGGTGTGGGATCATCAAGGTAACAGAACAATGAATGAATGCGAACACAATAAACAGAACAAATGCAAGATCCCAAGGATAAAACTCATACATAAATAATCACAAATGCCTAGGGATCGTGACAGATCCTGCAGATTGTTTGTTTGGATTCACTGTCCACGGAAGTATGGGTAAACACTGTGCACACATGCAACAATCTTATTTGAAAATAAATAAGAAGAAAAATAGAAAAAAATTATAACAACATTGTCCCAAATTGGTCATTTTATGATGATCAAACTACATGGAAAAACCACTCAATATGTATGTCCAGCACTTCATATCTTACAAATACAATCCTCTGGTAAAATATTATATACTTTATCCCACCCT
The DNA here is from genome assembly GCF_011125445.2 of Fundulus heteroclitus. Lineage (NCBI taxonomy): Eukaryota > Metazoa > Chordata > Actinopteri > Cyprinodontiformes > Fundulidae > Fundulus > Fundulus heteroclitus. The sequence goes on along the minus strand of NW_023396542.1, from coordinate 58,396 downwards.
TTTATGTTTATATTCAGCTTTTCTAAGTTTTTAGTTTTTGGTCTTAGTATCAATATCTGCCATGCCAATACCATCTCTTGGGAATAAATACTTTTAGGCTACGTTCACACTGCAGGGCAATGAGACCGACATCAGATTTTTTTCACAGCAGTGTGAACGACCTAATTCCGATCTATTCACCCCCAAAAGCTCCAGTTTTAGTATCAATATGCATCAATATGTGAGTGTGTTTAATTCATCCAGGGCTGCAACAAACCCTTTTGTCTTGAGCTGGGTGATGACTGTGGCTCTCGTTTAATCCAAGAACTCCTTTATAGTGTTGACACAGTAGGGGTCCTGGATCCTGAAGAATGTCAACCTCTCTACCATCTACTTCTTCATAAACCTGAACAGTAGTGAGATCTTAGTGTAGTTGTTGATATGTTGGATATTACTGCAAAGTATGAAGTCTCCAACTAGCATCTCATATTCCAGCATTGGCTGGGAAGCCCACTTCCAAACAATGTGATGACGAGGACACATCTGGAAAAACGTAAGCAGAGAAAGACATCCTAACATGTCATTAAAATCCTCTGCCCTACAGCACTTATGTTTTAAGCTTTTCCATTTGTGTTTGTAAAAGTTGATCAAGAAAAAACAGTTGGTGTTGCAGGGTTAACAAAACAGCTCCAAAATATGTAATTTTTTACGCTAAATAAAGGCTCGCCTATTCAATGACAGCAGCTGTGCCCCTAGACCTGATATTGATTCACTCTAACTTCCTGTTTGGGTCCTTGGCAGAACACATGCTGATAGGTAGAAAGAGATACTCAGCAAGCCGTTTCAGGAATTATGATGTGCAATGGATGTAGGATGGCCATTTATGGCACTTTCAACTGTTATTTTTGCTGCTTGTGTTGGCATGTCTGCCATAGTTTGATCTTTCTTGAAGTGATTCCAAACAAATTTGATTCTTCAGAGCACTGTCAGTCCCGATATAAGTAAAAAGAACAATAACTTGAGTGTAAGTGGAGCCAGAGGATATTGAACTTACCTAACACAAATGCAAGGTCTACAATCTGCATTGTCACTGTCATCATCATCTGAGTCCACTTCCCTGGTTACATCTTTGTCACGACCCGGCTTATTGGCAGTGACAAAAGCCCACTGAGACATACACTTAAAGAAAATAATCTATATCTATTAAAGAAACATCTTTGGGTTGTTGAGTGTGCTGGTGGAACCAGGGATGTAAAGCCTCCCTCTGTCTCCAGGTGTAAGAGTCAGCCCCAGTCATAGCCTTCAGTGAGATTTTAAAAGTCCTAGAGAGACTAGCCAGCTGTTCCCAGTCAGACTGACTGCCACGACTGATCTTGACCTGCAAACTAGTGATGGCCAAATGGACCTTCATGAAGCAATGAATCCTTCCAGCACAGTGCTTCACCCTAAGCTTCATTAGTCAATGCTTCATTCAATGCTCTCTAGTGACATCTGCTGCTGGATTTATACTATGACGGCTTAGTCACATAAAATGAATCAAAAAACAATGGAACATAGAGGTGAAATGTTGTCACAGAGTTTTGGTCCAACCCATGTCCATTTACTGTACGTCTGTAAAGGTTTATATATCTCTGCTATCTGCTTTCAGTTCCAATAATGATTTGCAGACAAAGTAACCTATTCTTATGTTGGCTCTCATTGGTTGTGTTTTATTGGATGGCATGGACTAAACTGTCAATAAATATATTTGGTGTAATTATGTCTTGGGAGTTCATACTTGTGGAGGCAGACACTGTACTGCTCGTCATATCATTTTCCCAAAGTTAGCATTACCTCTGTAATGGTTAAACATAAATAAACAAAGATATCCACAGCATTTTAGATTATGCTAATTATGGGTTTCTTCTCAGGTTTTAACTTAAAACCTACCCTTTATGTCTGGTTTGGGGGCTGGGTATTTGAGGGTCAATACTTGTTTGTTTTTTCATTTCTTTAATTATTATAACTGCACACATCATGTAAAACTTATTTTGGGTTTTTACAAAAAAGTAGCCCCTGATGTGGGAGGTTTTTCTTTTTTACTGGTTGTATTTCAGCCAGTGTTGCTGAAAAATACTGTTTTCTTGTGTTGTCACAAACACAGACCCAACAACGGTCTGTAACCAAGGTCCACCCCTCCAGAGAGGTCAGAGAGCACGTTTTTTATTTATTTTATTTTTTTACTTGGTATTGGTAAAAATAAATATTGGTTTAGTTGGAATTCAGTCTTTCTGTGTTCTTTATCTAAAAAATAGTTAATTAAATAAAAGCATAAAATGGCCAGGGCTGTGCCTAAAATATATGCCTTGAAAGTTTTGATAATTGTCGATATCGATCAACATGATTTCTATTTCATCAATATGCTTTTTTATGAGCTAGAAAGCAAGCTCAGCTTCTAAGCGGCAGGTCATGTAAATCTTTTGTGCATTTCTCAGGCTCTTATGGAGCAATCCCATGGATCCTAGAGATTTTTTCAAGATAATGAACCTTCAGAACATGTCTATCTTGTATCAGTACACTCTATTGTTTATCTCTTTAGTATGGTCCATTTTTCAAGCACTTTGTGTCTCTGTCTCTCGTAGTACAATCATTTGAAGCATTCCGTTGCCCTGGAAAATGGCGACCACATCCCACAATGCATTGCAAAATCCTGTGCCCTTCCGAGCCCTGCTGGTTCAGTCTTTAAAAGCTGATTTGAACACTAAATTAGAGCAAGTCTATTAACGGTTTTATTAACCAACTGGCAGACAATAAAATTATATTTACAAAATGGTATGCATGTATTGCCTGATGATGAAAACCATCTGTTTGATTTAGGTCTCTAAGCCTCTTTTGTGGTAAACTGACTCCTCAAGTGCTTGTAATGAAGAGGATTTTCTTCCTCCAACATGAAGCATTTACACAGCCAGGAAACAACCAAACAACTTGATGCATATATACCTGGCATGTATAGCTGGAGGTACATCTTAACCAGCTGTATCCCGTCTCTCAATCAAGTTAAACATTGTCCTACCAGCCTCTGCAGCCAGGGAAATGTTTTTCAGTGTAGATGGATTGATCTTCATCAGAAGAAGGGGAAGAATTGCTTTACACAACTTCAAAAACTAGCTTCTACTGAAGTTCAATAAGGACTTCTTCAAGTTTTAATAGATTGGTCAGGCTGATATCTAAAGAAATACTCTACATTCTGATAAAAACTTGAGTCGATATATCTCAGTAAGACATAAAATATTGTTGTCCTTTACTTAGATTTATTTAATTTTCATATTTTGAATAAGGTATTAGGTTAGGTAAATCTGTGCAGAGCGGTGGTAAGTTAAGTGGGGCACAAAAACTCAACACCCATTAACTTTTTTTGCGATGCATGCAAACTTATTTTTTATTTAATTTTAAACAGAAAAATTAGCATAAACCAACATACTAGAAAATCAATTTTATATAAGCTAAATGTAATATTTTTTATACATAGAATTATAAATAAAGGCTCGTTCATATTGTTCATTAATTGAACAGAAAAGATTCACATCATTCCTTCAATAAGCCAGCAAGGACAACCAACGCTAGATTAATATTTGCTTTCAGTTTACATTTTCCTATTTTGTTTACAATTTTCCAGATTTTATTCCGCCTGTTTTTTACTTGCTTTTATTCAGTTTTTATTTTCCAATGTTTTAATCATGTAAAGAACTTTGCATTGACTTGTACTGAAAAGTGCTGTACAAATAAATTTCCCTTGCCTAGATGGTCGCACTCTATCCGGCAGAGCGTAAATATAACGTGTGCAATTCCAGTGTTTTGATTAGACAATCCGGCTTTGGGCCGGAGGATTTGTGCCCCATTGAGAGTGTGTTGGGCATGCTCACTGCGATTTCAGATGTTCATTATTTAAACAAACGGTGGGCCCCAATATCAAAACGTCTAAAGAGGATTTAGCTACTGAGCTTGTCAGTCTTCTGGCAGACTTAGATATATAGACACAAATGTTTCTTACATAATTTTATTGCCAAGGGAATCTGTCTTTTTTACAATATTGTTTTATAAAGAATAATCATGTCCCACTGAGTATTGCGAACATAGAGCTCCACAGCGCCATCTAGTGAGGCCAGGCCCCACTGGCCCCAAATGCAGACACCACAGGTGTGGAGCATTAATTTTTTTTTTTAGTGTTACTGTTTTCTCTCCTGTGGTAAGTCGCTGCTCTCAACACACATAACACACTTTTACACATACACGGTGTTGGGAAAAATAAAGCTGAGGGAAAAAAAGACAAAATGTGCTCCCCCTTATGGGGATTTCCATGACATCCCACAAATACCCAGGGCAGCAAAAAGGCAGGGCGTGTCTTTGTGGTTTACAGGTTTTAGGCGTGTCTTAACATGTAGCCAAGTGGTTCAACAGGATGAGTTCTTAAAAGCAGAGTTATAGTTTTTTTTTATTTGCGGTATTGGGCTCAACAGCAAACTTCTGCTCCATAGTGAATGTGTGGAAAGAGAAAAAAGACCAGAGTTTTAAGTGAAATTGAAAAAAAAAATTAAATTATCTGCCCTTATTGTTTTAATGCATTTTTATGCCAAAGTTTTTACAAGTGGAATGAATCATTTAAAGCAATGTCCTTCTCAGTTATCTGACAATTTTACTGTCATTAAATAAGTTTGAACTACCTCAGTGATTCTTCTCAAATACTGAGGCGTGTCCCCTGGGGGGCAGGGTGTGTGTGAAGGCATGACAGGATGGGGCAGATGTATAGCCTTTTCTGAAAGGGGGGGGGGGTGTTCTCTAGAAAGGGGAAAGGGACGTCTGGACCTCCCTACTGAAGCTGCTACCCCCGTGACCCGACACCAGATAAAGCGGAAGAAGATGGATGGATGGATGATGGATGGGTTTTCAGACATTTTGAATTGAGAAAGCTTTCTGGATAGGAAGCGAAACATCTTCAAACTTCGGGAAAAAAGTCCAGTTGTTTTTGTTTTTTAACTTTTTTGGAGTTCTCTAGAAAGTGCAGTGCAAGTGTTAGAGTTTAAAACGTCCTTGGGGACCTTCTAAATCTTGCTAAATGTGACAATAGCACTGTCTGCTGGTTGGTCTTTACCCTGTAGAGGGAAAAAATGATTGTGCTAATTCCTTAGTTGGTGAAGATTTTCATTCATCCAGGTTATGATCAATTACCAAAAAGGGTTGAAAAATAAAAAAACTGGACTTCTGTTCTAAAGTTGAAGACTTTTCGCTTCCCATCCAGGAAGCTTTCTCCATTCAAAATGTTTGGAGTAGTGTGGAGTTCCAAGCTTCATACACCTGCTGGCGAGGCCTCCATGACTCCAGAACATCTATCTGAAATTTAATCTCATCTGTTGGATCAGAGACATATAAGATCAAGACACATGCAAATTGGGATTTGGTCTTTAGTGAGCATAACCCTGAAGCGGCACTGGATTTATTTATGTCAATGTTTATGGATGCTGTAAACAAATATGCTCCCTTAAAAAAGTTTGTTGTCAAAAATAGGTCTGCCCCTTGGCTTGACCTTAGTCTTAGGACGCTAATGGTAGAGAGAGATTCAGCTAAAAAAGTCTTTTTGCATTCTGGATCTATTGATGACAGACGAAAATACTGTTCTCTACGGAAGAGTATTGCTGCCACTGGACAAAATATTTTTTTTGTTGCTTATCTTGTATAAACATGATAATTATCTTGTATAAACGTGATCTTATCTTGTATAAACATGATAATTATCTTGTATAAACGTGATAACTATCTTGTAAAAACGTGATAATTATCTTGTATAAACATGATAATTATCTTGTAAAAACGTGATAATTATCTTGTATAAACATGATAATTATCTTGTATAAACATGATAATTATCTTGTAAAAACATGATAATTATCTTGTATAAACATGATAATTATCTTGTAAAAACGTGATAATTATCTTGTAAAAACGTGAAAATTATCCTGTAAAAACGTGATACCTTATCAAGATGGTGGCGCTAGTATGCTTTTAGTCTGTATTGACCGCAAGACTCATTTAAAAAGAAGAAAAGAAGAAGTTTTGCCTTGCAAGTACATTGTAGAGAAAGGATGGCTGAAAAGTTGGACAACGCTTTGCTGCGATTCCTACGAAACCGTGGCGTACCAGAAGAGTGTCTGTCACGCATGCAAGAAGACCGTGTAAGTGTATTTTCCCGCCACTCATATTTCAGAAATATTATTAGCCATTGGTTATAAACAGGACTCACGCACATTTCACTAACCACACGCTCACACGCAACACATGGCATTTCTCACAGAAAAATCACAAAGTCCATCTGGGCTCCGGACGATTCGTTCACAGCTCTGTCCATCCAGAGCTCAGCCTAAACTCACAGTTAAAGTCAATTGAAGAGTTGCTAGCTGTGTTTCATTCACTTTTGTTTTTAACGACACAGACCCAGCGGTGCTTCTGTGCGCTTCTGCCTTGCGCTTTAATTCAGGTGCGCAAAATTACGTTACATGTAATGTAGGCGCTCACTTTAAAGGGTAATTTTACAGTCTTTATTTATTCATTTTCCCCCTGTTTATCCCTCGCGCGCAGCGAACCAACGGGGGTAAAATCCGCCAACCTCACTGCCTCAGACACGTATCATTATGTTTAAATTATGCTCATACCAGACGTTACCAAAAAGTGTTTTTTTTCTACCGTCACTTAGGAGCCAGACGCAGAGCTTGCGCCTATACTCATCAATTCCGCGGTTGCAATGCCTAAAAAGTTCTATTTTTCCCGTCGGATTACCCATTTAAGACTATTAATGAGCTAAAAGAGAAGCAGAAAGGCATCATTTCGTCCGCTCCAACCACAAACAAAACGCGCTCGGAGAAGAACTTCAAACTTGCATAATTACGCACCAGAGCGCAGTGAGAAACCTATAAACTGTAACAGTCTACAAGTTCATGGAGCTGAAACAAGGGAATCATCAGCAGCTGGATCAGCATAAACACGCAGCACGAACCCCTGTGTGCTTTAGGTGTTGGACCTGAGGGGAAAATGTCGGACTGTAAAGGCTTGTTGAAACTCAGCCTGGTTCACAGATGAGGTTATAGATCTACACTGATTAACAAACCCATAGATCAATGTGTTACTGGAATAATACAGTCAACAACTTAAAACTACTGTAGCCGGGGCACTTTGGCCCTGAAGCATGGTGCTGCACACTCTTCCTTCTGCCCATATATGGAGGATGCTTCGACAGCGCACGGCTGGTAGTTAATGAGGCAGGTAATCAGCTGTTCCATTTAAAGGGGTGTAGATTGGTGAGGAGATTGGATCTGAGGCAAGGATTCCTGCAAAGGTATGGTTACTATTGAGTGTGTGGTTGCTGCGGGATGATTTGGTGGAGCCCTTTTGTTTTGATAATTTTAGGCAATGCGGTAATAGAGAGACGCACAGACTGCCGTGGACTCGGTTCCATCTTGGAGAGGTAAAAGAAAGCAGTCTCTTATTACCTGGATGTTTAAGGTGCTGGTCTAATGCGACTTCCTTTGTGTGCAGGTTGGCCTGCTACTGTTTCAGTTGTGTTTTTTATTTACTGTTTTAATCACTGCTTAGACCCTATTTTAGCTATTTATTCCTGGTTTTAACAAAATGTAGGGGAGAGTTTTTATTGTTTAGCTCCCTGGGCTGGTTTTATCTCACCTGAGGTCCTATGATGTCCCTGGGTCCTGTGCCGGTTTTATTCAGATCAGATTGAGGAGACTAGTGGAAGGGGAGTTTTATTTTTATTTTCTTTGTTGTATTCACCGGGGCTTGTGGTGCGAGTGTGCTTTTGTTGGGGGCCACTTGGGTGCATTTAGTTGTATTTTGTCTTTATCTTTATTATTCTTCCCCAAGCAGTCTAACTTAATTGGGTTTTAACTGATTCTCAGCTATAAGGATTCCAGGGTCAGCATGGACCCCTATTTTTAATGTGGTATTTTTTTTATTTTATTTTTGGTGTAATGAAATAATCTGATTGCCCATAGGAACTTTAGAATTTAATAAAACTGTATCCAACTTGCAACAGTGCCTCTGATAATTTTTACAAACTTATCTGTGATCTGACAAAAGAGAATATAAGGTTATCCATATATAACAAACCGTACCCAAGGTTACACTACTTTATTTTATTCAGTATTATTTGAACAATTGTGTGTTTTCTGTTTTTAACCCACTAATTGAACAATAACGTGTTAACAATTCCCTTTCACTTTTTAACAAAAGTAATACATCACTCAATAATGTCTGGTCAGATAAAAATGAGAATATGAGAAAAGTTAACCTTTTACTTTTTCCAATGCTGAGATCCATTGGGGAAAAGTCATAAAATTTCAAGTAGGATAAAAATCTTTTTTTCTGCTTTTGAACTTGGTTTTAGGCCATTATGACCCGAAGGGAACAGAGGGGTTAAATACAGCTGACTCTGGGGTGGCCTGTTGGCTACGTTGATTAAATCAAGCACATATGGCTGTCAGAGGGATGCTATTTATTTATGTAGTGAAAGTGAGAAGTTTATGGTTAATGCAAAGGTACAAATGAAAACTATGCAGCATTCTGTCTTGAGAGAAAGTAAAAGACAGATTGTGTGTGTGTGACTTTGTGCACACTCTTTCTTTAAAGTTGCCACAGGATATGGCAAAAATTAACAAACTTCTCTGTAAGTGCTAATATGATTTTCCTTCTACACAGATTGACGCAACAGTTATTGACTGCATGGATGATGGCACTCTATCTGGTTACATCCCAACATATGGGGATCGCATAGCAGCAAGACGCTTCAGTTTGGAAAGTAAAGGTACAAATTCAAAAGCTTCAACAAAACATTCACTGCTTGAAAAACTAAAGAGGAAGATGGGCCTTGATGGCAGTGATGATACAAACTTGGATGAAGCCGAGACATCTAATCCAAAGCGGAAAACGCAACATGGAAAATCTAACAAATGGGCAGAAAAAAAGACCAGAAAAATCGAATTGGGATGGATTCATGAAGGCAAACAAGTGAGGAAACGCAGGGGAGGAGGAACAAGGACACTTGATGTGCCCAAAGGTTCAAAGAAATCAGATCTTATTAATTATTCCAAAGAACTTTTCTTCCCAAATGGGAAATGTAGATTTGGACATTTTGAGACATTCAGTCATGACATTTTGGACTTCCAGGAAGAAGCTGTGTTGGATGAAAACATCACTGTGGGGGAACTATACTCTGTACTGAGATTAGGGATGTTAAGATTTTACCTGTGCACTAAAAGTCAGATCAGTTTAGATGTTGAAGAATGTGGGGAAGAGAAATCTGATGAAAGTAATCTGGAAATGGCAGACATTCTTAAAGATGACCAAGTAACTGAAACCATAGACATTCAATCATCAGATTTTGAACTCGATACAGATGCACTGTCAGACACATCTGAGGTGACTTTTGGCCCAGTCCATGGAGATCCCATATCTGGTCAACTTGATGACACTTTGATATTTCAACCCAGCATGCAGTTTGAAGGAGAAGAATCAGATGTCATATCTATTGAACTTCCTTCCACAAGCACAGCACACTTCACTTCAGTATCAGCTTATGAAGCAAGCACCAGTACAGCATCGTATGAAGTGGTTTCTATCACTGTGAAACTTCACCGTAGCAATCTCCTTGAGGAGTTGATAACACAGTTTAAAGATCAAACACTCCTAAGTCAAACCCTGAAATTCAGTTTTATAGATGAAAAAGGAGCTGATGCAGACGGCGTCTCAAGAGACGTCTATGCTGCTTTTTGGACTGAGTTTATGGATCGCATAGCAGAAGGGGAGGAATCGAGGGTCCCTTCGTTGCCTAATAAATGGCAGAAAGAAGAATGGAAATCCATTGGCCGGGTCCTTCTTAAGGGATTTACAGATCATGGATACTTTCCTTGTCGCTTTGCCCCTGCTTTTTCAGTTGCTCTCATTTTTGGTGAGAGTGAAGTCTCAGATGAAATGCTATTAGAAAGCCTTCTCCTGTTCATCTGTCAATCAGACAGAGATCTTGTGACCACCGCCTTAAGACCAGACAGTCTGATTGAGGACCGAGATGAACTTATAGATCTTTTGGATCGTTTAAATGTAACTACACTTCCAACAGAAGATAATTTAAAAGCAATCCTTGTAAGTGCAGCACACAAGCATTTGATTCAAAAACCAAGATCTGCAGCAGAACAAATGTCTACAACAGCTAGCCACATTTTAAAGGAATCATTTTCCACACCACAAGGTCTTCTACAGATGTATCAAGATAAAAAGCCAACAACAAGAAAGGTGTTGAAGTTACTGGATGCATCTCCAACAACTCAAGCAGAAAATCAAAGCTTTCGTTTTCTGCAGCAATACATCAGGGGACTGGATGATGCAGGACTCAGAAGAATGTTAAGATTTGTTACAGGGTCAGATGTTATCTGTGTTAACAAAGTTGAAGTGCTGTTCACATCAGTAGAAGGTCTGGCAAGGCGACCTATTGCACATACTTGTGGACCAGCTCTGGAACTACCATGGACATATGGTTCATACCCAGAACTGCGCACTGAAATGGACAGCATACTGCTTAATGAAAACTCTCTTGAGTTCAACATAGTTTAGATCAGCTTGAATACTAATGTATCAATAATAAAGGCAAATTACTGAAAACAGGTTGAGGTTTGAAACTAAATGGATCATTTACAGTAAAATGTACATTTCATAAGAGGGTATGCCTGAATTATTTTATTTTTTTCAACAAAGCATGATGAGGCAGTGAGTACCTTTCTTGTATATTGTTTAAGGTTTGTGTTGATTCCATCACAGAAATATGCACATGCATGAAAGTATGTGGGTTTTTTTTTTTTTTTTTTTTTTTTTTTTTCTGTTTGGTTTGCTTTGTAATACAAACCCTTGTTCTTGTTCCCAGACATAGATATCATTTTCTTTAGGGGATGTCTGAAGGATAAAAAATTAAAAAAACAAGTTCACTTCTAACTCAATGTTGATATTTCAGCATATATGTTGAATGTGTTTGTTATAAATGTACACATGTGCAGTTACAAGCTGAAATTTTTCTTGGTTGACAGATGAAAAATAATAAACACATTTGTCTCTCAACAATCTGGTGCATTTATTCTTAGAATTCCAACAATCACTTAAAAATTATGACAATTTCTTTATTCAGTGCATGAATGCAATTCAAGGTCTTTGTGATTATTATTTGTAATAGAAATATATTCTTTTCATTCAGTTTTGATATATGTGAAACATCCAAATTTTCATGTACAAAACAAATCAGAGCATCAGTACATGTCATTGGAAAGAAGAAGCCACATCCCAATGCAACAGGACCCTTAGGACCACCTACAAGGCCTTAAGTATGTATGTTCTCAGAAAAATGTATAGCTCTATGGCTTCATCTGCTGTGGTTGGTGAGAGTAAGAAGTTCTCTGACATTATAAGGCAACACAAGCTGAATACTGTTTGATCACAAGGATAAGGTCCTCTTGTTTGACATTCCTGTTTACACGCCTCCACTGCCTCCTGGGAGACCTCCACCAGGTGTTCTCTTCCATCAAACAGATGTGGAATGGTGTACATAAGGATTGGACGTCCACTTGGAGCCACTCCATTTCTGCTGTGACGGATGGTGTGCGTGTTCCACAAGTGTGAAACTTGTTGCAGCTCCTCCTGTCAAAGGAAAAAAAAAGTTTAAATTAATAAAAATACTTAATAATTAGGAACAGTTTGTGGGGTGCACACTTTCTCTGAGAGAGAAGAAAGACTTTCAATACCTCTATAATGGATGTGGAGGACAAATCTGGAAAAAGAAAACTACATTTTTGACAACTAGGTAAACATTCATTCTTCAGTAAATACTACGTAATTGATAGTAATTTCACATCAGTATCGGCCAACATTAGTCATTTTTTTTAATGCATCGCTATCAACCTGGTAAGGAAAACTGGCCCAATGTTTTCAAACAATATTTATTTCAATGCTGTTGCCATTTGAGTTTCAAGAGGGCCAGGGGAGGGGGTTGGTCAGGTGGCATTTGTTTGGTAGCTTGACACTGATAATGATGCAGGGTAGGATAATGGAACTGAGGTAGTGAAGCAATGTCAGTGGTGTGCTTGTTTTTCAATGTTTTTAAAGGTTAGGGGAATATGTATATATTATTAGCAAATAATGATTTATGGCAACAAAAGTAATATCCGATATCAATATAGACCTTAATTTTTATATTGGTGCAATCTTACTAATTGATATATCATAATGTATCATTTACACCGAGTGAATGTGGGGCTTCTGCCAAATATTAGAAAAGTATTTGCTTTATCATTTAGAAATAGAAATGCTTTTTTCATTTCGTAGCATGCTTGACTTTCTGACCCTCTATTGCACACACACACACACAAAAAAAAAGACTGTGATAGTTGATATGACATACCTCAATGATCTTCAGACAGGTAAACAGAACAAGTTGTTTGTCCAAAAAGTCCCCAGAGAAATAATCATCGTCTTTCAGTTTATGAAAACGATCCATCCACGCTTGAGCATGATGTGTCCTCAAAAAGGCCCACCAGCTTTCAATCCGTTGGTTATGATTGCTGGAACCAGAAATAAAGCAGTTAATGGAGGAGCGATCAGCACTCCATCGTAGGAACCTCTGCATTTCTGCCATCGTGACATTTTCAGTTCCAAAATCAGCGCGGATTCGAGCAGGGGTCCCCATCCTCGTCTCAACTTCTTTTATAAAATATCCAGCAATAATTTTAGGATCACTGCTTGTGGAAAAAGCATGGAGCCATACAATTTGCCTGGAAAAGCCATCGATTGCCCCATTAATACAGATACCAAACGGCTTCAGTTTATCATAGGAGTCAACATGCCACAAGAAATTAGGTCCAGGATTAATATACACGCGTCGCGTCAGCCTCCTCCTCCGCCTTCGTTCCACACCCCTGGGGTCGAGAAATTTTAACAGATGTCTCACTGTACTCTGAGTCACAACATATCCATGTTGAACACATTTAAGGTGGTGAAACTGATATCCATGCTGGCTCCTATAACTCTCCAGCTGTTCAATGAGAAAGGCCGCCACATCCAGAGGATCCGATTGATTTTTTCTTCTGTAGAGTCCCATTCTTTGGAGGATTCTTCTCAATGTTCGCATACTAATACTGATCTCATCCACTGTGTGCAGCAGCATCAGTATCTCTCCGTGTCTTAGACCGAGCATAAAGTAGAACTTAATCAACTCTGGTAAACTTGCCATTGTACTACCGAGTAGATGATGTACATGCTTCTTCTTTGTCTTAAATGAGTCAGACTAAAAGCATACTAGCGCCACCATCTGGATAAGTTATCACGTTTTTACAAGATAATTATCATGTTTATACAAGATAATTATCATGTTTATACAAGATAATTATCACGTTTTTACAAGATAATTATCATGTTTATACAAGATAATTATCATGTTTTTACAAGATAATTATCATGTTTATACAAGATAATTATCACGTTTTTACAAGATAATTATCACGTTTATACAAGATAATTATCATGTTTATACAAGATAATTATCACGTTTTTACAAGATAATTATCAGGTTTATACAAGATAATTATCACGTTTTTACAAGATAATTATCATGTTTATACAAGATAAGCAACAAAAAAAATATTTTGTCCAGTGGCAGCAATACGCTTCCGTAGTTCTCTACGTAATCAAGTCACAAAATTAAATATGAGGCGAGGCACGATAGAAGAGGAATATGGAACATTTTAAATGAAATAATGGGTCGGAAGACAACTGTGTGCACACCCTTTGTTGAATCAAATGGATTTGTTCTCACAAAGCCAGGTGATATTGCTAATCATTTTAATGACTATTATGTTGAGAAAGTATATCAATTAAGGCAGACTATGAACACTTCACACAACATCAGATCATATGAGTGTATTAAGAACATTATAATGAAAGATAAAAGATGTGAATTTTTATTTCAACAAGTTGACGTCCGTAAGGTGGAACGTTTGCTTCAGTCTCTTCCTGACAGTAAGATAGCTGGATTAGATAACCTGGATAGAAAACTGCTGAGAATGACTGCTGGTGTCATGGCAGCTCTCATTTGTCATATTTTTAATAGTTGCATAGATATGGGCCTGTGTCCAAGGATCTGGAAGGAGGCTAAAGTGATTCCTTTACCTAAGGATACTAAATCTGCTTTTAATGAGGGGAACTCTAGACCAATAAGTATTTTACCTGTTTTAAGTAAAATTATGGAGAGGTTGGTACATGCACAAGTTCAAGACTATTTTGTGACAAACTAACTTTTTACAGACTCTAAACATGCATATAGAGCTGGCCACTCAGCTTCTACTGCAATGATTCATATGACTGATGACTGGCTTAAAGCGATAGATAAATCTATTTTGGTAGGTGTTGTGTACCTGGATGTTAGTGCTGCTTTTGATATTCTGGACCATACTTTATTAACTGAGAAACTTACATTTTATGGTTTTAATTTTTCTGCATTAAAGTAGATTGAAAGCTGTCTTTTAGATCACAAAAGGTTTATCTGAATGGCAGCCTCTCCAGTGGAAGAAGTTTGGAGTGTGGAGTTCCACAGGGCAGCTGCTTAGGCCCTTTACTTTTCTCGATCTTTACTAATGATCTGGCTTGGGCTACAAAACGTGCCAGAACTGTCCTGTACGCAGATGATACAACTTTGTATTATGCTGCACCTTCATCCAATGAATTAAATCAGGTTTTGAGCAGAGAACTGAACGTTGTATATGATTGGGTGGTGAGTAACAAACTGGTCCTCAACATCTCTAAGACTAAGTGCATGGTGATTGGTTCAAGGCACAAGCTATCTGGAAGCCCAAAGCTTGACTTAAATTTTTGTGAATTGACGGTTTAACAAGTTGAAAGTGCCAAACTCCTTGGTGTCAACTCCTAGAACAGGTTTAATTATTATATCAGTACTGAAAGCAGCTTTGCTATTTTGGTCAAACATGATTTTATCAGTTCATATCCTTCATGTCTAAGGTTTATTGTTTATATTTTAAAATATTACCATTTTAACTCATCTGTCTTTTGATGTGGTGCCGCAGTTTGTATTATTGTTTTGATGTATTTCATTATTTTGACGTCTCTCATCTTGTTTGATTAAAGGCCAAATTGCACCTTCTTCAAAGATAACTCTGGTTGGGTCATTTATTTTAAGAAAATTATCATGATCTTTGGATATTTGTGTTTTTAACGTCTACTGTTTATTCATGTCTTGCCATATTAGTTCATGCTTTTATTTTGTTTGGAGTTCTTTCTGTCTTACGTCAGCTTCCTCTGTTAAGTAGTCCCCCACATTTCCTCTGATTTGCATCTCTAGTTCATTTGTCGTTATCCGTGCCTCAGTATATACGGTCACTGGTTCTTTGTTCACTGCTAATTCTTCTGTTTTAATACCTTATTTAGTCATCATGCCTGTTTCTTCTATGTAGTTTAACTTGGTGCTCTGTCCATGCTCAATGTCCAGATCTCTGTAAAGTTTAGTATTTTTGTAACCATTCTACTTGTCATGCTGCTCAAATTCAAGTCTAATTTGGTCCTGTTAAAACTACATCAAACATGTCAAAAGCAATATAACTAACACATACTACATAATATATAATCTTTGTTGCTGAATAAAAATAAGCAACCATTGTACTTATGATATTCTGTCGCGGACCCCTGGTTTAGGGTTACATGAAGACTCAGGATTTTGAGCTTGTTTATGACATATAATATATGTAGTTCATCAGCATGTTTAAGAAAAAAACTTCTGAAACCTTCAAAAACAAAATTCAGAAGGTACCTCAACACATGTATTGCATTTTTGGCCAGGATTTACCTTTACTTTTGACAGACATAGTGATTTTTTCTATACAAGACAAAGGTAATATAAATCCGAGAATTTAAAACCAGAAACTTAAAATAAAAATAAAAACATGCATAGAAAGAAAGATAATTAATTTAACAATAAATGCCTGACTAAAATAACAATAAGAACCTTGCACTTCTGAAAGTATTTTTATCAATGGCACATCTATAAAAATTGCAAACTACTCAACAGGACATTATTAAAAGTAAGTAGTCACACTATTATAAGAAAAAGATTTGTAAATTGGTGTTCACTCAACATATAATAAGGAAAAATACAAGAATGAGAAATGGGGGTTTGAAGAAATCAAATAAAAAAACTCTTCATATGGTCACGATTGTCTGAATGTAACATTTGTCCGAATCTAACATGGCCATGGCACATGCACGCTGGGCTCTTCTAAATTTATCAATTTGATGTCATTTTAGAAAAGCCCATTAAATGAGTCTGTTACTAAGAAAAATTCAATGAATGGTTGTGTTTTACTTACTATGAAAGAAGAATGAAGGTATAACTGGGTTAATGTAATAATCATACTTTTTGTACTGAAGAATTTCCTCAGTGAAAATATCACAAAAAATATTAAAAAATGTACTTTCTCTATTCCACCTGTGATGGCAAATTTGTACCACGCTTAAATTGGGATCACGGTCTGCAAAAAAAATAATTCCAAATGCAAATGGACCCTGAGCCGCACTTTGAAAACCACGGGTTAAGGGGAGAGAATAAATGCAAAAACTCTAGTTTTTCATGGTTTAGCCCTGGGGGGCAACTCTTTCTCTGAAGTCATGCTCAGCAGACGTAAGGTTATATCTGGTGGGAACCCTTTTGCAATCAGTTCATCCTTCATCTGTGAAACAAAACAATGTTAGAATTAGAAACAGTCAGTTGTGCCTCATAAACACAACTGATCGGTGTCTGATCAGCCATAAACAACACATGTAAAAGACATATGTATCCTAAAAATCATCATTCAACTTTGGAAGCCAGGCAAAATTTTTCTTCAGTGACAATTGATTTCTAAAAAACTAGGAGCAGGCGCACAGAAGGTGAAAAATCTGCTACCTCAGGTTTTAATTGTTTGCATTAATTTCAAGGACATTACTGACCGCTTTGAGGATTTTGTCATGATCGTCTTTCGGTGACAGTGTAGTCGAGATGTTCAGTTTCACAACAGTAAGGTAAGCTGGAAGCAAAGAGAACAACATGACTGTAGACCAGAATAATTAATAGCAGCCATTGGGATACAGTACTGCTGCTTTCATGTTTTCATACTTACTTTTTTTAGGGGGAGGTTCTGTAATTGTTGATGGATAGAATAACAATGGTTAAACTTACTGTTGGTCATGTGAGCATAACAGCAGAAACACGAAGAAATACAAACCTCAAATTTAAAAATATAAAACACTTACTTCCAACCGTCACAATAACACATCGAAGCTCAGACTGGTACACAGAAGTAGAAACACTGTGGAGATAATTGAATGAAATCACCACATTTAAAGTACTCATGGGCCACAGAATAAAATCTTTTTTTCTAATTAAATTAAAACCACAAAACAGTTTCTTTTTGAATATTTATTACTTAAATTTTAGTATCACTACATATCAACAATAAATTAAACATTCAAAATTTTAATGAAATGGAATTGTCAAAACAGATCTTTAAAACCCTCCAAAATGTGAAAAGGATTGTGTTCCTTTGCTTTATAATTTTTTTTTTGAGGGGGGGTCTAGTTATTGTTATTCAGTTTATTTAGATTTTTTTTCAGCACATACTCAAACGTTATGGGATATGTGGCTTTCTTTCTTTGAAAATGTTTGCTGCATTTAATCATTTTACTCAAGCTTACTAAGGTTTGCAGAGGATTTTTAGTTGACAAATAATAGAATTCGTCTTTATTTTTCATTGCAACATTTGTACCTTTCAATGAAATGTGTCCTCTGCATTTAACCCAACTTTAGGGAGTGGTGGGTTGCCAGTGTGCGGCACCCAGAGAGCATTCTGGTGCTAAGAGTCTTACTCAAGGACCCAGAGCAGCAGTCTAAAGGATTTGAGGATCTTGCAGATGCCCTGCCCACTGCTAAATAAAATCATAACAACAGGAAAGTGGATAGAAGCTCCCCCTATTTAACGACAAAGCGAGTGGAGCATTGTCGCCTGTTGGCCACAAAAATTGCTTGTCAAATGTCAAGCAAGGGTCACCACATTATTAGTATTTATTATCTGAGCTTGGGAGAGCATGTAGATATTGAATAGGAGAGGACCCAAGATGGACCCTTTGGGAACCTCACATGTGATTTTTGTATTCGCTGATATAGCTGATAAGTTACCTACTGGCACAAAAAGTCTCTTTCCTTCAAGAAGGATTTAAACCAGTCATGTTTTGTACCAAAAAGGCCGACCCAGTCTTCCAGGCGCTCTGACAGAAGGGAGTGAGCAACTGTGTCAAATGCTACACTGAGGTCCAATAGTACCAGCACTGTGGTTCTTCCATAGTCTGCATTTATATGGATGTCATTGAACACCTTGAAAAAGGGCGGTCTCTGTACTGTGGTGAGCAGGGAAGACCACTGGGGGCAACTAGAGGAGCTTGATTTTTCTCCATAGATTATCTGTGGTGTAGCTCAGCACATGTCATGGTTAAAGAGAGACTTTACACAAAGGACATTGAACTACTAGCTGTTGGACTGAGACCATACATTCTGCCAGCTCACGCGGCACACAAGTGACAGATTATGTTTCTGCAATAAAACATATTTAACACTTTTTATTCATCCTTGTCAAGTGAGGCGGAAAAGAACTACGCTGACACTGTCCTGTAGTTATTAATTTAATTTAGTGTATTTTAGGTTTTTCATATTCACTTTAAATTTATTTTAATCATATTGACCAAATACTGACCTTGCTTGGACCACAAAGCAGATGGGCTGGCTCTGTCCATCTTCTATTGCAGATGGTGTCCAGGTCAGAGAGAAGTTCCCTGATCCAGAAGAGCTCTTGACTACGTTGTACGGCCCACTGTACAGGAGCTCAGTGATCCTTCATCAATCAGGAAATATGCAAAATTTTTATGTTATTCCAACTTTTTACTATCTATGAACAGATCAGCTGTTTAACTTCAACATTTCAATGTCTACATTTTGAACAGGACAACCATGACTTTTTATGGTAGTCATTCCTGTTTAAACCCTTTCTCTTGATAAAACATACAGTCTCATTCCAGCTTAAGATAAATGTCCACAAAAACAATCAGTTTTAACTGCGCTGTCTACCAACTTCTTTGTTTTCCATATTTTTTGCATTTCCTTACACCGATGGAGTTGTTGCTGCTCTGATGTTGATCTTAACAGTCTGATTGACTGGACTGTAGAACCGAGCTTCGTGTTCGGGAGTTGGAGTCAAAAACTTTGGCAGATAAGCACCTTCTGTGCAGGATGGTGCAGCAGGATCCATTGGAACAGATAAAAAAAAAGAAAACAACCTCAGCCATCCTGAACTGAAAAGACTAAGAAACCGCAGATCTTTTTGTCTAAAAATCAATTTGCATGTATTTGACATACATTATTCAAGTTAGCATTTTACACAGTGTTTCCTTATGCTTTCTGTATGTATCTGTGATCTTGCAGTTGTAGCTGAGTGAGATTTTTTTTTTGCCTTTTTAAACTTTTTTTTGTGCTTTCAACACCATCCAATCAAAACTTACAAAGTGGACCACTACCTGCCACAGTGGATACTGGACACTGGTGGACCGCAGTAAGGGAGTCTTGCATCACAGAAGCACCACAGGCTCTACACTACAGACCTCACCATCAGCTCCCCAAGTTGTTTTCTGATGACTCCTCCATTGTTGGTCCAAATGCAATTGTTGTGCAATTATGGTTTTAATTATGAATATGGAAATTCTACTTAGGAAGCAACACTGATTGACAATCAGCGTCACCTGCTGTTGTGCAAATGGAAAAGACACTAGGTGGAAACTAGAGGCAATTAGCAAGACACCCCCCAATAAAGGAGTGGTTTTGCAGGTGGTGACCACAGACTACTTCTCAGTTCCTATGCTTTCAGGCTGATGTTTTGGTCCCTTTTGAATGCTGGCGGTGCTTTCAGTCTAGTGGTAGCATGAGATGGAGTCTAGTCCCACAAAAGTGGCTCAAGTAGTGCAGCGCATCCATTTCCTTAGATAGGAAACATTTTGACCAATCTGTATAATCTGATTGAATTTTTCTTTGGTAAGTGCCTTGAGATGACGTGTATCATGAATTAGTGCTATATAAATAAAATTTAATTGAATTGACTGGTTTGGGTTAAAGTGACATTTCTTTAGGGGGCCAGAGGTAGTCTTACTGCCATTGGGTACAAAGATGAGATCCTCAAACCTGTGGTGTCTCTGTGGAGCTCTATGTTTGCAATAATCAGTGGGACATGATCGTTCTTTATAGAGTAATATAAAAAAAAGACAGATTTCCTTACCAATACAATTCTGTTATAAACATTTGTGACTATATATCTAAGTCTGCCAGAATACTGACAAGCTCTTTAGGCTAAATCCTCTTGAGGCGCCTTGATATTGGGACTGACCCACTAGCATTTGTTTAAATAATGGACTTCTGAAATTGCATTGCGCATGCCCAACACGCTCTCAGTGGATAGCCATGGGCCTCAAATCCTACGGCCCCAAGCTCGGATCATTCAATCATAATTCTGGAATTGCAAACGTTACGTTTAAGTTCTGCTGGATAGTGTGCGACCATCTATGCAAGGCAAATTTATTTGTATAACACATTTCAGAGCAAGGGCAATGCAAAGTGCATTACATGATTAAACTATTGGAAAATGTAAACAGAATAAAAGCAAGTAAAAACAACAGTTGGAATAAAATTTAGGAAAATTAAAACTAAAAGCAAAGACTAATCTAGTGTTGGTTGGCCTTGCTAGCTCATTGAAGGATTGATAAGAATCTTTTCTGTTCAACAAATGAACAATATGAGTAAGCAGTTACTTATAAATTTATGTATAAAAATTTCATTACATTTAGCTTATGTAAAATTCATTTTCTAGTGTGTTGGTTTATGCAAATTTATCTTTTTAATTTAACATTGATCAAAGTCAGGTTCTATGTATGCATCACAAAAAAAGTGCTGCTGCCTATGGGTGAGACGCAGACGCAGAGACACCACTGCCTCAGACCCCTTGTGAGACCATATGCTGGTGTGGTTGGCCCTGGTTCCTAAAGGCTGCATTCTGAACTTTTCTTGCTCCTTCCCCAGTGCAGCCCTGATTGGGAACACCTGTCAGGCTGCAATCAACTTTGGACTCATTCCACCAGCTCACACCTCTATAAGAACTCACCTCAGTTTGTCCATAGTCGCCGGTTTGTCTCCAGTCCTCTGAACAGCATGCCTGTCCTGGTCCTGCTCGTGTCCTGGTCCTGTCTGCCAGTTCCTGTACCCCTGCAACCTCTGTCTGGTAAATTACTCTGGCTTTCATCATTCACTTCTTGCTGCTTCAATAAACTCTGGAAACTAGCTCTCTGTCTGTGTGTGTGTGCTGTGTTCTGGGTTCACCCAAGACAAATCATGACAGAGGCGACACACGTTACTGGGCCTCATTTTGTTTTAAGGACATTAAATCAAAGATGGATCTACCTTTAGTGTGTTTTTTCCATTTTAATTTTCAGTGTGGCTCCAAATTCAGACCTTCGTGGGATAATAAATTTGATTTCTGTTGATCATTTTTGAGTGATTTTGTTGTCAGCACAATCAACCCTGAAGAAAAGCTTTTTCATTTGACTTTGCTACGATGGGCGGTGGGCCCACCATCTGCAGGAAGAAACATCTGGAGCAATGCAAATTGGATAGCAGGCACAGAGTGGAAGTCTTGTTTTACTAATCCCCAGCAGCGGAGACTGGTTTTAGTGGTGTGGAACTTCACCTCACTTGTTGATAAGAGCTGATGCTTTTGTGTGATTCAGCTGAGTAATCCTATGTGTCACAGTGGCAATCAGAGGACTCCCTGGTGGTAACCTGTGGTGAAGATAGCTGACAAACTGAAGAAGGAGGCCTTGAAGACTTCTGAAGAAGCTGACAGATACTGGGTAGCTAGCAGGTCTGTAGCTTCTGTGGGTGTGGAAGCTAAAACTTGGGCTTCAGAGAACATGGAGAGATACTTTCGATTAATCTCAAGGTGTCATGATTTGTCTTAGGATGAACCCGCACACACAGAGCTAGTTCTTTAAAGTGAGTTTATTGAACAGTGTGGATGATGGATGACGAGAGGAACCAGAGTCTTTTTACTGACGGTAGGGTGCAGAAGCTGGCCGACAGGAGGAGTGCGGAGAAACTGACCAGGAAGGAAAACTGGAGCCAAAGACTTGAGACCAGGGCAGAACCCAGGAGTCGTGAACAGGAGTTGAGAACTTGAGACCAGGACGGAACCCAGCAGCCAAGAACTTGAAGCCAGGACGGAGCACAGGAGCCGCCGACAGGGACTACAGCGGAACACCGGAACCGGCGAACCCTAGACTGCGGGCTGAGTTGGAACAGAGCTGAAGCAGAGACTCTGGCTGTGACCGAACAAAAATTCAATTCAATTCAATTCAATTTTATTTATATAGCGCCAAATCATGAAACATGTCATCTCAAGGCACTTTACAAAGTCAAGTTCAATCATATTATACAGATTTGGTCAGATTATACAGATTGGTCAAAAATGTCCTATATAAGGAAACCAGTTGATTGCATCAAAGTCACGACAAGCAGCATTCACTCCTGGGGAAGCGTAGAGCTACAGGGAGAGTCGTCTGCATTGTCCATGGCTTTGCTGCAATCCCTCATACTGAGCAAGCATGAAGCGACAGTGGGAAGAAAAACCACCCATTAACGGGAAGGAAAAACCTCCGGCAGAACCGGGCTCAGTATGAACGGTCATCTGCCTCGACCGACTGGGGGTTACAGAAGACAGAACAGAGACACAACAAGAGAAACAAAAAAGCACAGAAGCACACATTGATCTAGTAATCTGTTCTACATTAGATGGAAGTAGCGGGTGAGCCGTCTTCTCTGGATGATGTCACAGTTAACAGAACGCCAGACCAGGTGTACCTACTATGAAGAAAAAGAGAGAGAGCAAAAGTTAAAAGCTGAAATTACGACAGTCATTTCAATGTAATACAATGCAAAACTGGAGAACAGTAGACTGAAGAACAGTAGAAATCAGTAGAGTGAGAAAATTAGACCCTGATGTCCTCCAGCAGCCTAGGCCTATCACAGCACAACTATAGAGATAGCTCAGGGTATGAGCCACTCTAACTATAAGCTTTGTCAAAAAGGAAAGTTTTAACATTAGTCTTAAAAATAGATAGGGTGTCTGACTCACGGACCAAAACTGGGAGTTGGTTCCACAGGAGAGGAGCCTGATAGCTAAAGGATCTGCCTCCCATTCTACTTTTAGAGACTCTAGGAACCACCAGCAGACCTGCAGTCTGAGAGCGAAGTGCTCTGTTAGGAACATACGGGGTAATCAGAGCTCTGATATATGATGGAGCTTGATTATTAAGGGCTTTATACGTTAGAAGGAGAATTTTAAATTCTATTCTTGATTTAACAGGAAGCCAATGAAGGGAAGCTAAAACAGGAGAAATATGATCCCTCTTGTTGATTTTCATCAGAACTCTTGCCGCAGCATTTTGAATCAGCTGAAGACTTCGAACTGCATTTTGTGGACTTCCTGATAGTAAAGAATTACAATAGTCCAGCCTTGAAGTAACAAATGCATGGACTAGTTTTTCAGCATCACTCCTGGACAGAATGTTTCTAATTTTGGCGATATTCCGGAGGTGAAAAAAGGAAACTCTGGAAACCTGTTTAATATGGGATTTAAATGACATGTCTTGGTCGAAAACAACACCAAGATTTTTAACTTTATTACCAGAGGCCAAGTTAATGCCATCCAGATTAAGGGATTGATTAAGAACTTTATTTTTTGAAGACTCTGGCCCAAAGATTACAACTTCTGTCTTGTCAGAATTTAAATGCAGGAAATTTAAAGTCATCCAGCTTTTGATGTCATCAAGACATGACTGCAGTCGAAGTAACTGATTGGATTCATCAGGATTTATGGATAAATATAGCTGAGTGTCATCAGCATAACAGTGGAAATTAATCCCATGCTGTCTGATAATTTTGCCAATCGGAAGCATATATATAGTAAATAGAATTGGTCCAAGGACTGAACCCTGTGGTACTCCACAAGTGACCCTAGAGTTTGAGGAAGATTTATTATTAACATGAACAAACTGGAATCTGTCTGACAGATAAGATTTAAACCAGCCTAATGCTTTTCCCTTAATCCCTACAGTATGCTCAAGTCTTTGTAGGAGAATATTGTGATCAACTGTATCAAATGCAGCACTGAGATCTAACAGGACAAGTATAGACACAAGTCCATTATCTGAGGCCATGAGAATATCATTGGTGACCTTCACCAGAGCTGTTTCAGTGCTATGATGAGCTCTGAAGCCTGACTGAAACTCCTCAAGTAGGTCATTACTTTGTAAATGTTCACATAGTTGATTAGCAACTACTTTCTCAAGAATTTTAGATAAGAAAAGAAGATTAGATATAGGTCTGTAATTTACTAACTCATCTTGATCAAGAGATGGTTTCTTAAGTAAAGGTTTAATAACAGCTACTTTAAAAGCCTGTGGTACATATCCATTTACCAAGGATAGATTAATCATGTCTAAAATAGGACCACTGATCAGAGGGAATACCTCCTTAAACAACTTGGTTGGGATTGGGTCTAACATACAGGTAGAAGGTTTAGATGAAGCTAAAATTTTAGATAGCTCAGAAAGCTCTACTGCTTTTAAACAGTTCAGACACTGCGCAGGTTCTAAGGATTCCTCCAATGCTGCCTCACTTACTGAGGATGAGGTAATCATGTTTGGGAGGATGCCAATTATTTTATTTTTAATGGAATCAATTTTATTTATGAAGAATCCCATAAAATCATTACTGCTAAGAGCTAAGGGAATGGATGGATCAACAGAGCTGTGGCTCTGGGTAAGTTTGGCAACTGTACTGAAGAGAAATCTAGGATTATTCTTATTCTCCTCAATTAATGATGAAAAATATGCTGCTCTAACTCTGCGAAGGGTCTTGTTATACAACAATAGACTGTTCTTCCAGATTAAGTAGGATTCCTCTTGGTGTGTAGAGCGCCATTTTCTCTCCAATTTCCTAACATTGTGCTTCAAGGAACGCAGCTCTGAATTAAACCAAGGAGCCAGCTTCCTGTGAATAATCACCTTCTTTTTCAAGGGAGCTACATTGTCTAATGCAGAACGCAATGACGAAGTCATACCGTTTACAAAGACATCTATTTGTGAATTGGAAGAAACAACATTGCTGCCATCTACAGGGCATTTCTGCAATACGGAGGATATTAAAAAGGGGACAGACTCTTTAAGTTTTGATACAGCATTATCCGATAAAGATAATGCTGTATCAAAGATAAAAAAACAAAGCTGAAGAAAAGTCTTCTGGCTGACTGAACAAAAAACTGAGCTGACACGGGAATACTGGCTGAAACTGAGTAGGAGAAGAACACTACGGACCGGCAATGAGAACAGAATGAGGTGGGTATATATAGAGGTGACAACCGGTGGAAACAGATCAGTGATAATTGCAGCCTGACAGGTGAAACCAGTCAGGCTGCGCAGGGAAGAGAGAGAGGAAGGGAGGCTCAGCATGCAGCCTACAAGCTGCATCCTGACACAAGAAGGAGCTGGGATTTTCCAGATATCCTGGCTGGAGCCGGAGCAGGAGGATGTTGATGGGGAAAGGGATGTCTGGGATTCCATGCTGTACCGGTTGCCCCCTCAACCCAATCTCAGAAAAACAGAAAACAATGAATTGATGCACAATTGTGTGCACCAAAGATTTACGATAAAGCTTTGGTCTGATTAATTTGATTGGGCCAACATTTAAGTAATACAAAGTATCTCTATTGGTCTTTTGCAATATTAAAATTTTCCAGGAAACACGTATTCAGGTTTTCATTCACTGTGAGACATAATCGTTTCAAGATTAACAGAACAAAGCACACGACATAAATTACTCTATTATCGGCTTTTTCAGTCTGTAAATATGGTAACCATGTGATCAGATTGTACCTTGAAAAGTAAACTGGATGGGTACCCTGCTGATTCTGTCGCTTGTAGTTTTGCCGATGTTTGATCCACTGGTCTGAGTCAGTGTGATTGCCTGTCTGGGAAAGTCCTCCATCACCATCTGGACTGCATACGAGCCTTCATTACTGCTTGAAGTAGCATTAAATGAGAGGGTACAAGTCTGCAACACAAGTAAAACCACAATCTCAAGATAAGGTGAATAATTTTTGCAATGAGTTTAGAATGCATCGTGTATTTTAATAAATCCCATTATTCTAAACATTAAAGGAGTTTTATCCCAAAATAAATACTCCATGACCAAAGTAGCTTCCATCAAAGCTGTATACACTGGAGACACTGGTGTAGTTGAAGGCTTAGCTGGGTTTTTTCAAGAGAGGTTCTATAACATTAACAGCAATGATTCCCTCTGCTGTAGAACAGTGTCATATCACTGGGAGCTTGTTGGAAAATTAATGCATCCTCGGATTTGGTGGGATTAGTTATTTATCTCATACTTATTGAGTATTTTGATCATTAGCATCTACACTTTTATTCTAGGCCCTGCATAGCTGTTCCACATTAAGAGATGTGGTCACCTGTGATGAGACAAGTTGATTGAGTCAAATAAGAACCTGTTTAAACTCTGTTTTCTGGTGAAAACTGCTTATGTTTGTATTGTTAATTTACAGAACAATGGCGAATGTACTCTGCAAACAGCACAATTTGAAAACATGTATTGGAGTTGGGTAAGGGTGTTGACTAAAAAAACATCCCAGTATCTGTTGTCGTGTTTACAAAAAAAAAAAAAAAAAAATTTTCTTACTGGCTCATGCGCAGTATAACAAAAAACAGTAAACATTTACAAAGACACACACAACATAACAGATGCCTACAATTAAAAAAAACAAACACAAAGAAGAAAATTAAAATGGCGGAGCACTGTTTTGGCTGCTGACTCTTCTGAATATATTCATGGCTAGAAATAGCTGGAAATCAAGTCTCACCTTAAGTAAGTAAAATATATGTATTAAGCACACTTATAAAGATAAAGCAATCACAAAGCAATCTACAGAACAACAATAAAATTGTTAAATAAAATAAGAAAAATAAGAAAATCACAATAAAAGGTTCAACAAAAGGCCTTTTTAGAAAAGAACATTTTTAACTGCTTCTTAAGAGTCCACAGAGTCAACTAAACATAGCTGCAGAGGTAGACTATTCCTTAGCCTTGTTGCCACAGACTGAAACAGTTGAATCTCGTCTTCTGTCTATATGAAAACTTTGTTCTCTGCCATCTCTAACCTTTTTTAGTAGTGATGGCTTTTATGCAAGGCAAAGGCAAGGCAAATTTATTTATATAGCACAATTCAGTACAAGACAATACAAAGTGCTTTACATGATTAAGATATACCAAAATAATAAAATGTAGATAGAAAATAGAATAAAAGCAAGTAGGGATAGAATGTAGTAACAAAAAAGAACATTAAAAACAGTAAAACTGTTTAACTAGAACAGTCAAAGGCAATTTTAAACAGATGTGTTTTTAATCTTGATTTAAAAGAACTCAGGCTTTCCACACTTTTACAGTTTTCTGGAAGTTTGTTCCAGATAAGCGGAGCATAGGAACTAAATGCTGCTTCTCCATGTTTAGTTCTGGTTCTAGGTATGTGGAGTAGACTGGAGCCAGAAGACCTTAGTGGTCTGGAGGGTTGATACACTGATAACAAGTCTGTGATGTATTTAGGTGCTAAGCCATTTAAGGATTTATAGACTAACAGAAGTATTTTAAAGTCTATTCTCTGAGATACAGGGAGCCAGTGTAAGTGACTTTAGAACTGGGGTTATGTGCTCTACTTTCTTAGTCTTAGTGAGGACGCGGGCAGCAGCGTTCTGGATCAGCTGCAGCTGTCTGACCCACTTTTTAGGAAGTCCTGTGAAAACACCGTTGCAGTAATCAATTCTACTAAATATAAACGCATGGATTAGTTTTTCCAGATCCTGCTGAGACATCAGTCCTTTAATCCTAGAAATGTTCCTCAGGTGATAGAAAGCTGACCTTGTAATTGTCTTTAGATGCTTTTGAAGGTTCAGGTCTGAGTCCATCACTACTCCCAGATTTCGGGCCTGATTGGTGGTTTTTAGCTGAAGCGACTGAAGCTGTGTGCTAACTTTTGATCTTTCCTCTATTGGTCCAAATATTATTACTTCAGTTTTGTTTTTATTCAATTGGAGAAAATTTTGGCACATCCATGCATTGATTTCTTCTAGGCATTTACTTAGTTCCTGAATTGGTTCATAGTCACATGGTGACATGGTGATGTAGAGCTGTGTGTCATCTGCATAGTTATGGTAGCTGATGTTGTTGTTTTTTATTATCTGAGCTAGAGGGAGCATGTAGATATTAAATAGGAGGGGACCCAGGATGGACCCTTGGGGAACCCCACATGTGATTTTTGTCATCTCTGATGTAAAGTTACCTACTGATACAAAAAAGTCCCTGTCCTTTAAGTTGGATTTAAACCAGTTGAGAGCTGTACCAGAAAGGCCGACCCAGTTCTCCAGGCGTTCTAACAGGATGGAGTGATCAACAGTATCAAATGCTGCCAGCACGGTGGTTCTTCCACAGTCTGTATTTATATGGATGTCATTAAACACCTTGATAAGGGCGGTCTCTGTACTGTGGTGAGCACGGAAACCTGACTGGAAACCATCAAAGCGGCTGGTCGTAGTTAAGAAGGTGTTTAATTGTTGAAATACAACTTTTTCAATGATCTTACTGATAAAGGGGAGGTTTGAGATGGGCCTGTAGTTCTGGAGTAGAAGTTTGTCTAAATTGTTCTTTTTCAGCAGTGGTTTGATAATTGCTGTTTTTAGGGACTGGGGGAAAACACCTGACAGAAGGGACGCGTTTATTATCTGAGTCAAATCAGACGCTATGACAGGTAAAACTTTTTTAAAGAAAGCTGCGGGGAGAACATCAAGGCAGCTTGAGGAGGAACTTAACTGCTGAATTATCTGCTCTAAGCTTTTGGAGTTTATTTGGCTGAATTGGGACATTTGGTCAAAATCAATTCTGGTAGGAGACAACGTTGGTACTGAACTTAGTATGGATGTACAAACAGATCCTCTAATCTTTTGGATTTTTTCAGTAAAGAAGTTTGCAAATTCATTGCAGGCCCTGGTGGAGTGGAGTTCTGAAGCCACGGACACAGGAGGATTTGTTAACCTGTCGACTGTGGAAAATAAGACACGAGCATTATTAATGTTTTTCTTAATGATCTCAGAGAAGAAAGATTCTCTTGCATTTTTCAATTGTAAGTTATATCTGTTAAGTCTCTCTTTATAGATGTCATAGTGAACCAGGAGTCTATTCTTTCTCCACCTGCGTTCAGCTTTCCGACATTCCCTTTTTTCACTTCTAACTGCTGGAGCATTTCTCCAAGGAGATTTTTTCTTCCCGGAAACAACTTTCACTTTAACTGGAGCAATGCAGTTAATTATGTCTGAGACTTTAGACTGAAAGTTATCTACTAGCTCATCTACTGAGTTGCAGCCCAAGGTTGAAGTAGCAGAGTAAGCTTGAATAAAAGTTTCAGTGGCATTGTCCTTAAAGGTGCGTTTTCTTACGATGTCCCTTTGGCTAAATGAGTCACTGGTAATGATACATTCAAAGGTAACGGAGAAGTGATCGGATAAGGCAACATCAGTTACATTGACCTGTGAAATGTTTAGACCTTTAGTGATGATTAAGTCTAAAATATGCCCCTGCTTGTGTGTTGGCTGTTTAACATTCTGAGTTAAACCAAAGTTTCTAAGTGTGTCACACAGTTCTTTTGCACTTCTGTCTTCAGGGTTGTCAACGTGAAAGTTGAAGTCTCCCACAATAATTAAACAGTCATAATCAACGCATATCACAGACAAAAGGTCACTAAAATCCTTAAAAAAGTTTGATGTGGACTTAGGAGGCCTGTAAACATTCAGAAACGTAGTTCGTACCGGGCTCTTTACCTTGAGAGCCAAATGTTCAAAAGAGTCAAATTTTCCCAAAAACACCTTTTTACACTTTAGTGAATCATTAAACAATGTTGCTACTCCTCCACCTTTTCTTTGCTGTCTGCTCTCACAAAGGAAATTGTAGTTTGGAGGAGTCGACTCCAGCAGAATGGCTGCTTCATTAGATTCATGTAACCATGTTTCTGTTAAAAACATAACATCAAGATTGTTGTCAATAATAAAGTCATTAATTAAAAGGAATTTTCCTGACAGAGATTTAATGTTTAATAAACCTAGTTTATATGATTTGGTGGTTGATGATGTCTCTGTGGCAGGTTGCATCTGACAGTTAATGACTTTCAAGTATTTGTTCCTGTTTATCCTTTTGTTTTTCTTTTTTCTGCCACGAATCATCACAGATATTCCGTAATTCCCGGGAAAAGACCCAAGCTGATTCTCGAAACTGTCTTGTCTGATAAACGTGCAGCGAGGGCCCGCTGTGTATCACAGCGAAGTAATCTGAAGGTCTTGAGGACAGGCATGTTCCGTGATACGTAGAGGAGGATCTGGGGCTCTGCGGTCTTTGGAAGATGCTGGTTTAGTCACAGAGCTGTGGCTATATGGAGAGGATGTCATCTGTAGGCCAATCTTAAATACTTTGTTCATGTTGGGAGAAAATTCCAGAAAAGGAACCTCTGGGCTTTGTGGAGAGGAAGGCGAGGCGGGTGTAGTCCGGACCGGTGTTCGTGATGATGGATTTTCTTGGTCCTCTCTTTGTCCTGCTGAGATCTGGGATGGATCCTCCTGTAGCTCTGACAAAGCCTCTTTCTGTGTCATCTTTCTGGCCATGTTTATCTTGGCTTGTTCGGGCTGCACTGGGCTTATCTTTTGTTTAGCCACTGGATGTACTTTGTTTTGGGACAAAGCTGATGGCGTATGGTTCACAGAATAGAAGATGTTTGAAATCAGCCGTTTTGCACCTGACCTATTTAGAGAGAAGCCATTGCTGCTAAATAGATGTCTTCTTTCCCAGAAGATGTTAAAGTTGTCTATGAAGGTTACAGTTGTTTGTTTGCATGTTTTTTCCAGCCATGTGTTTAACATCAGAATTCTGGAAAAAATCTCGTCTCCACAGTTAACTGGTGCGTGAGGCCCGCTAAGAAAAACCTTGACATTAAGGCCATGAACTAAGTTCAACAAACGAATGTAATCCTCTTTCAATACTTCTGATTTTCTTATCCGGGTGATGTCGCCCAGGGCTTCTGCTTGTATTATGAGTTTTTCCAAGGTCGGGCGTTCTTTCAAGATCCTCTGAAGATTGTCTGATATTTCAGACACCAGGCCAAAGTTCGAAGGGTTATAAATCAACACCTCTGTGTTTTTCTTGTTACAAAAATGTTTAATCCCCCTTACAGATCCATTGCATAATATCAGGGTCCTTGGCCCTGTGGCATGTCTTTTCTGTGATGTCTTAGAACGAAAATCGTTGACATACCTCTGATTGTTGTCGTGATCCTCCCTGGTCACATTTTGGAGCGGAGCGAATCTGTTTCGTAATGGAATTCCTGCATTTCCAGCAGGTTTACTCCTATCATTTGTTTTGAGAACAGCCCGTTGTTGTTTCATTTGTCTTGGGACATCTCTCTGTAGTCTCGGCCAGTTTTCTTTGTCTGGGTGCGGGGTTCGTTTATCCTTTGGTCTTGCACCCAGAGTGATCCAGGGATTCTCATTTTCCTCCGGGGACTGTTTGTTCGCCGAGTCGCTGGGCTGGTGGTCACCATTCAGAATCACAGGCAGGGTTGTTTAATTTCCATGCGTGGCGTTTACATCATAATTCACTTCGAGTCGACAGATTTTCAGTTCCATAACAGCTATCTTCTGTAAAAGCTTGTCAAAGTCCATTGTGGTGAAGGTAGGCATCCTTTGAATAGGGTGGTTCTCCTTCATATCCGCTTCATGTTGAAGTCTTTCCATAAGAGCATTTTTCCTGAGAACTGCCTCCTCTGGGCTGTTGTAAAGAGGCATCTTGTGTGGATTAGCTGAAAACTAAAAGAGTCCACACGGGGAAAAAATCAAAATCAAAAATAAATCACAGAAAATAAATAAAATAAAATAACTAAATCCAACTTTCTGTAATTTTGGTTAAGAGATAAAAAGGGGAGGAAAATGCAAGCAAGCAGGGAGCAGAGAAAAAAGCGTCCGAGTAGGCAGAGAGCAGTATGCATGCTCCTGTTGAGTTTTAAAGACCATAGCACCAACTAATGGTGAGGAGAGGAAATTACATGGTTCTTACGTCGTTACTGTTGCTGTGTAAATAAAGATTGATCAGTGAGGTGGGCGGTGCTGAAACGTCATCTCATGCAAAGGATTGTGGGATTCTTATTGCTGCGGTAAGGGACATTGCGAGGTTCCTATCTTAAAATAGCTGCTGGAGGAAGCATACAGGCTCCATTTCCTACCTGCTTCATTACTACCTGCACTTATCATGGCAATCGATGACGCGCTTCCACTTTGGCTAAAGAATCCTTACTCAATAAAGATATTTGGAAGGTCCCTTAGTGTAAAGAAGTTGCTTCTTAAGAGGGGATTACTCACCTGGGCCCTATCCAGGGTGTTTGGACAAATGCTTTGCCAAAGGTCTGGACACTATTTAAGGTTCCAGGAGAGGCTACGGGATAAGAAAGTATGGTGGGGACTTTCTTTACGTGCGCTTGTTTGATTGG
Organism: Fundulus heteroclitus; assembly: GCF_011125445.2. Lineage (NCBI taxonomy): Eukaryota > Metazoa > Chordata > Actinopteri > Cyprinodontiformes > Fundulidae > Fundulus > Fundulus heteroclitus. The sequence continues at coordinate 25,571 of NW_023396542.1, read as the reverse complement.
TTTATAGTTGTTGTTGTCTCTTGTTGTTGTTGTTTAGGTGTAACGTTAAAATATGCCTAATTTAAGTGTGATATACTGTATTTGTGGTATATTTATTAATTTAAGTGGATGTTATGGGTTTAAATATTGATGATGGAATTTTGTAAACTCACATGTGAATTAGTCAGAATCAGAAATACTTTAATAATCCCAGAGGGAAATTGTTGTTTCAGTGCAATCGCTATAACATAAACATCACAAACAATTTTGACCATTAACAATGGTTTAGTCCTCCAAAGCCTATTTAAAGCTGTCATTTGTCATTAGAGAAGAATGTTTTCCATTGCTATAAGGAGGCTTAATATGTCAGTAATAGTTCATCAAATTGTGCCAAATGTAGATTAATAAACACCTGCTGTTTCCACCATAATCTGCCTCAATCTTCACTGTAAATCTGGATGCAAGAATGATTCTGAATTTAGCTACATAATTCAGTCTTTTGACTCGAGTTTCATGATTTAGGTTTTTGTTTATTTGTTTTGGACTGCTGTTGTATTCAGCCTACATTGCTTGATGCTGCCTTGTGTCTGTGCGCTGCACAACGTCTGCCTTTTCCCCTTTGAGTACCAGCTGCCTGTTCTGCCCATTCTGGTGGATCCTTGGTGCACATCGCCTGTTCTGGTCAGCCTCTGCCTTCATCATCTGGTTTGTCCTGTCACTGCCTGCAACCCGTGGTCAGTCTGGTTCTGCTTGTCTGCCTCACCTCCCACTAATAATCCGTCCAGTCTAGTTTTGCCTGCCTGTCTTGTTTACCATTATTCATTCCTGCAATAAACATAAAAAAACTTTACTCTGTGGCTGGCAGAATATTGGGTTCACTGGCGTTACTCATTACATCAAGTATATTGGATTTTAGACACATCCAGAGTTTCAGGACACCAGCCCATGGAGGACTGGAGTACAATATCCTTTTTATTGATGGTTAATATCAGTAAACACAGTGCTGCATGCACTTAATATGAACGTTTAAAGGTAATAATAATAATAATAATAATAATAGTTTTAAAACAACTTCAATATATTTCTTGACTTAAGGAGTGACACTTGAGAAGAGTCCATGTTTGACCGAATCAGGAAGCTTTTATGGCAAAAATAAAAATATAAAAAGATTAATAATTGCTCAGTTTTTTCAATTGTCCATTCAAACAGGCTTCAATCGGAGGCAAATACACTTTCGTTCAGTTCTTTCTGAAAACGTTTCAACACCTATCCAGAAGTCTTTGGCTATTCTGGTGGCTTGCACTTCAGCAACCTGCAGTTGGAGCGCTGCTGTTTATAAGGACATGGAGGCCCGTCCTCCTAAGTGCATTCTAAGTCAGATGTAAATAAATGACCCTCCTGTCACCGTTCTGGGTTTTTATAAGCTATTGCTTGGTGTGAGTGAAGTACTTAGTCACCTGAATCGTGACAAGATGCTTACGTTATCTCTTTGGAGGACTGAGCTGTAAATACTGAGGAGTTGGAAACACAATCCTCCCCCTATGTTTAGTGGTGGCTTTTCAAATGACAATGCAGATTATATTATGATATAGATTATATTCTCATATAACATTCTTATATAATCAAAAGTGGTCATTTACAGTACAATACAAATAGACTAACATTTCAAATAAGAATGCAGATTATTTTCTTGTGTCTCTACAAAATCACTGTATGTAGTTTTTAACTTATTTCTAAATCATATACACTATGGATGTGTGTGTCTAACAGGGGGTTAGTATTTATTACTTACAGAGGATAGGCTGAGAACAGGTGGAGGTGTGCAGGGTGATTCACATTCACCCAAGGATGTGTCAGCATATCTGCATTTAACCTCATCTCCATCGGGGTCAAAGGCCAACAGGTTAATATTTCTGTCACAGTTTGAAGGAACTCTGAAGGAGCAAAAATATATAGAAATCAATTATTGTAGAACATGGCTGTATTTATTTGTTGTCATCATATAAAAGATGTATTACTCTTTTGGTTTTCCGCTGATCAAACCTCTAGTTATATCATACTTTTGTTATCAAACTTAAGCACCACTGATCCATTTATTCTCCTTTGTTGATGTAATTGTTGATGATCAGAACAATAAAATATGATTCAGAAAATCAATATTAATCCCTGTTGCCTTGCGGAAAAAGGTCTTTGGTTTAAACCTTAGTCTGATTAGTAAAGCTTGCTTTAAAAAAAAAAAAACTTAATTCACAGGCTTATAGTGGATATATTTAGCTAGATTCAAGCTTATTTAATGTTGTACTAAATCAATGCCATAAGTACTGCAGAAAAATAAAAATAAGAAAAAAGAGTTAATTTAAAATTGAGTTACATATTCTTCTTAAAATTCAAATCTGATTCTTACAAATAATACCAGGAGTTAGACTAACACCATTTATGAAAAATCTTTTATTTAAATGTGAGTATTGCATTGAAATTAATTTTATTTATTTAAATTACGCAAATTATATATTTTAACAATTTTCTAATAGTATAAATGTAAACATGTGACCCAAATGATTGCAGAATTACCTCAGGACCGGAAAGATTGTGGTCTGGGGTGATGAGTTTGGTTTGTTGGTGTCGGACCGGATCCTCAGTTCAACGACTGCCACAGCTTTCCAGGATCCAATGCCATTATTATTGGGGAACCAGGAACTACCACCATATCTGGAATTGACATTCAGGATTAGTTGAAGGTTGAAAATCACTCATGTAATTATAGGTTTATTTGTCTCAATAAATCATTGAACTATGACTCAGTGTTTAATTGAGCAAATTAAGCAGCTAAATTTAAAATATCTCTTGATCCAGTTAACTAGTCAAATATTGTTTAAAACATTTTAATGTGGACTCACAAAAGATTAAATGGAGAGTTGTCGCGAAGAGACCGAGATGTGATTCTTTCAGTCTGACACCAAGAACCAGTGACTTGCTCAATGTTGGTGTTTGAAAGAATCAGACTTTCAGTACCACAGTTGCCAGAGCAAGAAAATGAACCATCTTGGCAGGTATTGTGGTTAAACTTAAAGCGAAGAATCACCTGTAGGTTTTTTAAGAACTATCAGTTGTGATCAAATTTTAAGAGGTAAACATGAAGGAATGTATCAATAATCTGTACTTACAGAAACTGATCCATCTGAAGTTTCCTTTGGGTAGTAGGTCACCATAGTGCCACTATAATGATTGGCTTGTGTATCACTGACCACCATCAGCAGCAGTAGCAGAGAGAGCAACATGTTGAACGAGTCAATTTCTCTGCACTAAAACTGAGACACTAGAGACTAGGAGCATTTATACTCCAAGAGACTTCCTCTCATCCACTCCCTCCTATTTTCTATTTACAGACCTGGGTGTGGAAGATTTTCATGGTGGACTTTAAACTTGATTGACCATATATTCACCTGTAAGATAAGGATCAGAATAAAATAAAATGATCTGATATCAAACAATAACAACTGCAGGAAGTAAACTGTAGTATTTAACACACTGGATGCACAGCTTACTGATCACTGATTCTGGTATTACTTTCTTTCTTTTGCTCCTCTTTTATCCTCTAACTGCATCTCAATATTTTGTCTGCAGTAGATTCACAGGTTAATCTTATTCCTGACCATGCAGGTGGTGTCCTAAGGAGAAAATGTGAATCATATTTAACTTTAGGATGTCTTAGGCAAGAAAGGGGTTTTGTTTTACTGCCTCTCAAAATGTGGGTTATTGTCATTTTTCCATCTACTAGTTTACACTATAAACAAAACAAAAACATTAAATGACTCCACTTCATGAATCAGGTTATATGTACAATGCCACATTTTGCTTGACTGTTTAATTAAGCCAAATAAATGCAAACAAATGATGCAAACATCTAACCCTTGTGTAAGGAAACTAAACATACAGCTTAAAGAAAAAGAGGACTGAAACAGAGGCCTGCTCTCTCTCCGGTCCAGTTAAGTTGTCATTGATCAGGTAGAAAACAGTGATCTGAATAATGTGGAAATGTTGATGGTTTTGTGACTTTCTTAAAGTGCAACTGTAAAGCCATTGCATCTGTCACTGTTTTCTTTTTCAAATAATAAATAAATCTAATTTAAATGTAATGCATATTAAATTATCAAAATGTATTGGCCTCTGATCCTGACTTGCATACAGGAAAGGTGTTGAGCTCTGGTGATTGGAGTTGGAGGCCGGACTCTGCAGAAAGAGAACAACAAACTGAGCCTTGCTGACTTGAAACTTAGACCTGTGCGTCCATCCAGTCCTTCCACTTTTACCTTTAATTATCTGCAGTGACATGATTCACCTGAAACGTTTGCAGTCAGTTGGCCTTGAGAAATTTGCATTTGTCAGGTTTCTCTCCACTATCACTTTATGCATGCTCAGTATGAGGGATTGCTGCAAAGCCATCAACAATGCAGACGACTGTCCACTGTGGCTCTACGCTCTTTCAGGAGGAGTGAATGCTGCTTGTCATGACTCGGATTTCCTTCGATACAAACCTTTTGACCAATGTGTCTGTATGATTCGATTGAATTTGACTTTGTAAAGTGCCTTGAGGCAATAGAAAATGAATTTGTGTTGAAGGGAGGTATCCTTTGCTGATTAGCTAACATCAGCTGGTCTTTTTCTCTGATTCCACACAGGAAAAATAAATAAATAACAAAAAATCTTAAAATAAATAAGTCTTTGAGAGTCACAGATCGAAAATAGATTTGTCCAACTTTTCTATAGTTTTGACTAAGAGATAAAAAAGTTATGAGCAGAAAATTCAAGCAAGCAGAGGAAAAAGTGTCCAAGCAGGCAGAACGACAAGACACACAGATTGGAGTAAAGGAGACTGTGATATTTCATTATTACAGTTGTGTGTCTCAAAGCTTGTTATGCTGTTGTACACTGAGCTATTAGTAGGCTGCTAGCACTAGCCTAGCCAGCTAAGGTTAGCAAACAAAGTAGGGGCAAAGAAGAGCCTTTGTAAAAATTCTTTGCTTCATAAATAAATTAATCAATACGTCCCTAAATATTTCCAATGTAAATGTAGAGTGGATGCTAGGCTTAAAATAATTTTAAATAACTTTGTCCGTGCAGACACCGGAGCAGAGGACGAGCACAGTGAGGGGAAGGTGTGTTGTTTATGTACCTCTGCAATGACAAGTTTTATCTTAGACAAAAAAGAATTGGAGATCCTGGACCCACCAAAAGTTGCTTTTGTAATAAACTCTTAAAGATGTAAAATTTCTGAATTCATCACTGGTATAAAGTCTAACTCCATTGATAAGATAGAATAAGCAAGCTCAGCTTCTGAGAATGAAAGTGGGTGGCAGCTGCAGGTCATGTAAATCTTTTGTCTAGATATTGTCGTCTGAAGGGTAAAACGGACCGGGACCACTGGGGTGTTTCACCGCCACTCGGGTGCGGTAGCTCTAACAATATCATGCTCACGGAGATTATTCCCACCGATCCTATAGATTTTTTCGACATAGTGAACCTTCAGAACAGTGTCTAGCTTGTCTTTGTACAGTCCATCGCGTCTCTGTTTAGTACTGTTTATTTTTCAAGCACTTTGCATCTCTATCTCTCACAACATGGCATCCAAATCAGCAAGGCAAACAAAAGCCGTTACCCTGGAAAATGGTGACTGCATCCCACAATGCATCACAAAATCACGTGCCCTTTTAAGACCCTTTGACACTTTGGGCACAGTTTGGACATTTTCACTTAGCGGTTTATTCATTTTTGCTGTCAGTGGTTTAGAAATTATGCATTAATGGATGCATGTTTAATTATTTTGAGACAACAGCAAATTTATGAAAGTATTATAAAAGCAGTACAATGATGACTTTAAATTGTATCAAAATGTAATAAATGACTGATAAATGTCCAGTTTTCATTATTTTTCATGGGACTAATTGGTGACAGTGGCGTAGAGGTAACATAGCTCACCATTGTCAGGGTGTGAATGTGTGTGAATGGGGGAATGACTAACTGTGTAGTGTGAAGTGCTTTGGGTGTCGTCAGAATAGTGTTCTATACAAGTACAAGCCATTTACCATGAAGACTACTTAAATTGGCTGGTGCAATGCACAGATTATGACAGCTTCTCTTTCTTATGATACCAACCCCAGCTGTTGCATTGAGGATGGTTCTTCTCCTCACACAGACGGATCAGTGGGGCAGCAATAGTCACACTGTTGTTGTTTAGACAAAGTAAAAGCAAGAGTGTAGAGTTAGAGAAAAAACACAAAATAAATTTCCCTCACACTTTTTTGGTCAGGATAAATGGGTGGCAGTAGCTTTGAATGCAAAGCTAGCATATGTACTTCTGTGAATGACAAAGGTACCATTGATCTCACAGGTCCCATGGATACAGAAAAAGATAAAAAAGTTGTATGGGTTTACTGAGTTTGTTATTACACTAGGGAAAATAGGATGCAAAATAAGTTGACCTACAATTTTGAGATGGTGAAACATATTACATGTTGCTCCGAATTACTGGAAATTTAAGTTGGTTTTTGCATTTTTTGCATTGCATAGAATATAATAGAAAACACGTTATTGTCCCACTGTAGGGAAATTTTGGTTTACCAGCAGCAAAGTTAAATGCAAATGGAGGCATGGAGATAAACCAGGGGTAAGGAATATAAAAACAAAGAATAAGAGACTATTCAGTCTGGACACATTTGCCACATATTAAAATCATTGTACAGCTAGCAGATGTTAAAATAGCATAATAAAAAACAAGGAAGTGTGCAACGGAGCAGGGTGACCTCATAAAATGTGCAAACATGTTTTAAATTTATGCACAAAACACAAACAGACTCTACAAGAATGAAAAAGACTATGCAAAGTAAGATCAGCTCTGCAGCAAGATATGCATGTGGAGACAAGAAGAGTGAAAACAGGATACGAAAGAAAACTAAAGAATGAAAACATACGTTTTTGACAAATATGTGTATTTGTTTTTCTTTCTAATAGTATACAGAAAAGAAAGGACTATTTTATGGTTTGTGTAATTCAGATAATCTTTTGCTAAAGGTTAAAACAAGTTATATAGGCTGTGTGGAGTTCTTAATGGAGCAGCTGTCCCTGTGATGTAAATGTATGCTTACACTTAGCCAGCCCTAAGACAACCACAGCGTAATGATCTTTCTGAAGATGACAAAGAAAGCAGGCAGCCATCTAACGTGGCAGAAATAATGTAAATTTAGTTGCACACATAAAAAACACAGTTTGTAGATTAATACCGTAAACAGACTGTATAAAAATGCAATATTGTATTGTGAAAACTTTGCAGATATAGAAAAACTGCTATAACTACCCCCCTTTTTTTGCATTTTCACAAAAAATATTGCTAATCTGGGGCCCGTTCTTTGTACGTTGCTTAAAACATCCGAGATCAAATGACACATCCAAGATGATTTCATCCGGCTAATCATGATCCGGCTAACTGGGTTCTTCGAACACACCTGTTGTTTATGATTAGTATGGCTGGATTGAGTTATCTGAGACAACTGCGCGTTCATGCGTTTGTTTAAAAGGGGAAATGTATCGATAGTAGAAACAATGATCAGCAGCACTGCTATTGGCTGTTCAGCATGGCCAAAGAACGCCCACAGTTTTTCTCCCAAGCAGAACACGAGCTTTTAATGGAAGGTTATGCCGAATTTGAGTCATTAATTAAAACGACAGGGAACACCTCAAAGTCTGCTTAAGCCAGGAGAGAGGGCTGGCAAAAAGTAGCAGACAAATTAATGCATAAATACTGTCCATGGTAGATGTTTCTATCACTTTCTACAGTATGAATTTTTGCATTTTAATAATTTGATATTTACTTTGTTCTTTTATGTCAGAGCCTCCACGGGACCCACTAGAACATGGGGACAAGTAAAAGTGAAGTACATGAATATTCTACAAAATGGTAGCCTTTAATTATTAAACTTTTTTAAAAAAAAGGCACTTGTTATGTCAAGAGATCCAAATTTCAGTGTCATTCCTTAGAGATGGGAAGTAAAGGACACGTGCAAACTGGGATTTTTTCCTTTTCCAAGTCATACACATTTTACACGGTAAAACTGTATTGCTCCGTGTCTAGATAATCTATCCAAAGTTTTGTCTAATACAATATACGGCTCGACAGGAAGTAAGCCTTTCAAAGTAAAACTAAACTTCACATTAAAATGGCCTGAACAAATCTTCTTACTGAATATATTAAAAATAAAAAGCAAACCATAATACAAATAACTTAAATATTTTCTATTTATGGCTCTAACACCACTTTTTCCTCTTTAAAAGCCACTGTTAAATGATGTTTGTCTGTTTATAACAACCACCAAGAAAAATCTCTCTACAATTACACTGTCGCACTGCTCTAAAGGATCCTGTCTATTGTGCAATACGCGATTAATTCGAAAAGCTCTGCGAATTATTCTTGCTCCTTCCGCAACAGGTTGCAGTCGTAAAAATGGGGAAAAAAATGGCTACGGCAGACTTCCCTATCTCCTCTGCTTATAAAGCTACGATCTAATCCTGTTTACATGAAATAAGCTTGCACACATGTTGCTATCACAGCAAGTCCAAGATGAGTTTCGAAGAACCAAACGATCCAAGATATTGCCAAATCGTCAACAATCAAATCCAGCTAACTGAGTTAGCGACGTACGAAGAACAGGCCCCTAGTTTGGGTGGTCAAAGTTTCAGAGTCACTGTGGTTCAGAAAAATATGACAAGCTGATTGCAAACTAAATATCTGATTCTCTGAAAGTATTCCTATTTTATATTATCATAGGAACAGCTGAATAAAAATGCACTCTACTTCATAAGTGTTGGTATCGAAACTAAAGATTCAGTTTTATTACCTAAAACAATCAGTGTTACGCCTCCAAGGTCTAGGGGTTCACGGGCAGCAACATAAAAAAATGTGTCCAGAGAAATGAATGGAATAAAAGAGGTGATTTATTACAAAAAGATGTTTTTTACAAACACAAAACATTCCAACCCAGTTTAAAACAAAATAAAGATAATCCTAACAGTGCTTAGTGTAAATTAAATTACTAAGTGTTCAAACAGGTCAGTTTAAAGTAACTCAAACCAACCCAAACGAGAAAAGAAACACTCACACTTGCAAAGGGAACACCAAGCTTCCCAAACACAAGCTTCTAGCTTGTACAAGGTTAACCTAAAGCAGATTCAAAGGACTTAACCAAACTAGTAAGCACAACTAATTAGAATTGCCCAAAACAATGGAAACCACCGAAAGTGGGGAAACAGCTTAACAAAAGCCACTTCCTACTAGCTATCCCCACTGATATGAAGGAATGAGTCCAAGAGTCTTTTGTAGTGGTGAGGTGAGCCTCATCAGCTTCTAATTGGCGTGGCAGTCCTCTACTGGTCCAATGAGGTCGCAGCTCCTCTGCAGCCAATCAGGTTGGTGTTCTGTCACAGATGAATCTGCCTAACAAACAAGCCTGCACAGCCTCCAGAGGCCAGAGGGCCGTAACAATCCGTTCATAAAGTCATAAAAAGGTTAAGGCAATGGTGTCAATGTTTTACCACGTGGGCAAAAATCCCCAAGTTGAAAGCCATGGGAAACAGATATTTTTTTATTTAAAATGTGAAAATGTATATTGTTTTTTCCTTTTACCTTAACAACAACTAAACATTGAACATTTTAATAACACAAATTGTCAGACCTTTGTAGGAAACAGATCTGTAAATAAGATTTCACTCAAAATAGAAAAAGGAAAAATACAAGAATGGGATGTAGAGATCAATTGAAGGCACTCTGTGAAAACAGCTGCTGTGTTGACAACGCTGTGGCTACAAAACACAGCTGTGGCTCCTGAACTCCACACCACCAGGAGCTTCAAGGAATTTGCTAACTTCTTTACTGAGAAAATCCAAAAGATTAGAGGAACAGTCTGTACTTCGATGTCAAGTTCAGTACCAAAGTTGTCTCTAACTAGAACTGATCTTGACAAAATGTCCCAATTCAGCCAAATAAACAGCAAAAGCTTTGAAGAAATCATTCACCAGCTAGGTTCCTCTTCCTGTTGCCTTGATTTTTTACCCATATCTTTCTTTAAGAAGGTTTTGCCTTAATGTCTGCTTTGACTCAAATAATAAACACATCCCTTTTGTCAAGTGTATTCCCCCAGTCTCTATAAATAGCTGCTGCTGACTGTGGAAGAACCATGGTGCTGGTACTATTGGACCTCAGTGCAGCATTTGATACTGTCGATCACCCCATTCTGTTAGAACGCCTGGAAAACTCTCTCTCTGGTACAGCTCTCAACTGGTTTAAATCCTATTTAGAGGACAGGGACTTTTTTGTGTCAGTAGGTAACTTTACATCAGCAATGACAAAAATCACATGTGGAGTTCCCCAAGGGTCCATCCTGAGCTCCTGAACTCCACACCACCAGGGCCTTCAAGGAATTTGCTAACTTCTTTCCTGAGAAAATCCAAAAGATTAGAGGAACAGTCTGTATCTGTATTCAATATCTACATGCTTACTCCAGCTCAGATAAAAAAACAAAACAAGAATGCAATATGCTTGTCTCTGTAATGTTTCCCCTGTCTCTGTAATGCTATTCTTTCCCTTTGTTTTTTGTTTTGTTTATGTAAAGCACTTTGAATCATCTTGATACTGAAAAGTGCTTTATAAATAAAATTACCTTGCTGTTGTTTTAAGTTTCACAGTAAGGTCTTCAATAGACTATCGCTATTAGAAAAAATAGCTGATGAAGAAGCAAAAGTACTGTCAATAAACTCCGGAGTTACACTCATTTCTACGACCAATCAGATTCTGTCAGAATCAGAAACAAGTTTATTGCCAAGTAGGTTTGCACTTATATGTGACTCCAGTGGGCACTCTTTCACTGGCTCTGCCAGAACAACGGTAGCAAAAGAATAAGTAATGTACAGCCTTGCAGCCCACCAGGCCTATAATACAATGGGAGAAACCATAGCCCATTTTCCATTAATAGCCCCAGATTTTAAAGCCACATGTGTTTGTTTCCCGAGATAAACCAAAGTCTTGGGATTTTGGGGTTTCTTGTTTTCATTCGCTAAAGGGCCATTTATATAAAACAGGTTATGACATTTGGGGAAGTTGTGATGAAAACAGCAGTACCACTCTGGTCCAGGGAGGGGCAGCAAAACAGCATCATATGTCAAACAGATAAAGGCAGACTGAGAAGCTGTATCCGTGTCCTCCGCCTCTCATTCGGACTCTGGATAAAACAGGATGGACAGCTTCTCCTGATGGTGTTACAACTTCTTAACCCCATTTAGACCAAATTACCTTATTCTGCCCACTTGGATCCATCCCAGTTTCAAAATTCTATTCCACTCCTATTGATTTAAATAAATTAACATCTCTCTGTGTGCACAGGGGCTGCCATGGTGTGGCACGGGTGGACAGACTGATCCAAATTTTGCCTCACAGACTTAAAATACTGAGCTTCATGGGTAGGGTTTTGCCCTTATCCATGAGAGGAATAACCAGGTTTTTTTTAGGACACTACCACAGACCTTTAATGGGAGCAAATTTATATTTTCAAAGTTGTAGCATATACGCACTACACATATTTTGGCTAAAAACAAAGCCAGTTGATTTAGGTTAGTAAATAAAATATCAGTCTAATCACAGAATTGTGTCGAGAAAGTTTACAATTAACTTAGAATGCTAAAATAATCCAGCCAGAATTTTCACATTTAATATCTGGTACATGAAGATATTCCCCACAAACTTGGTAAATGCTTTATTTAGGTACTTTTCTGTACAGATCCAAATAGATCCAGTCTGCGTAAAATAACAGTCTGGCTTACATCACGCAGCAGTGGGGCTTACCACTGCTGTCTCCCTGGTGACACTATGCTCTGAACGTGTCTCTCCCATTCCTGAGAAGTCCAAGCAGAATTAAAATGTATTTATAATGCTGATGAACTGACTGCACAGATGAAGTTTGGAGCTGTACTTTCGCCACTAAAAATGTCCTATAACAACTTTTTGAGATAAATTAATGTTATAAAATTGATAGGTTACTTACTAACATTGTGGCGGACAGTTTTTCTTGCTTCACACAACCCTGCCCCCTAAACAAGCCTCGAGAAAGCAGAGCAAAGTGCTGGGCCACTTGAGGAACCAAACCCCAGGAAGATAAAACCCCAGGAAAGTGAAATTAGTTGCGTAATTGTGTATGATGCATTGTACCAGAGTTAGCCACAGGCTATTTTGCATCTGTAGTCCATTTGGCAGGGAACAATTTATATTAACTCCATGCCACATTCATCAGATTAAAACAGCAAAAATATAGCTTGAGCTATCGCTTGATTTAGTTTTGCTCTTCAAGAATACATTTTAAGCAATTTGAACACAAGTTTTAACTCTTTATTGAACATTATTGGTTGGTTTAACTATTAGAATGTAGCCTTCTATCTCAGGCCCACAACAGCTGCTCCTCATTAAGAAGTATGGTGATCACCTGAGACAAGAGTGTTGATTGGAGAAAATAAGAACCTGCTTAAACAATATGCCTGTCAGGATGCAGCTTGTAGGCTGCATCCTGAGCCTCCCTTCCTCTCTCTCTTCCCTGCGCAGCCTGATTGGTTCCACCTGTCAGGCTGCAATTACCCCTGATCTGTTGCCACCTGTGTTCACCTCTTTATAAACTCACCTCATTCTGTTCTCGTCGCTGGTCCATAGTGTTCACTCCTGCTCAGTTCTGCCAGAATCATGTGTCAGCTCACTTTTTTTGTTCCAGTCAGCCAGAAGACTTTACTTCAACTTTGTTTTTGTTCCAGTCAGCCAGTAGATTTTACTTCAGCTTTGTTTTGTTCAAGTCACTGCCTAAGACTCTGCTCAGCTCTGTTCCAACTTAAGTTCTCAACTCCTGTTCACGACTCCTGGGTTCCATTCAGCTCTCAAGTTCCCAACTCCTGTTCTCAACTCCTGGTGAGCCGTCCTGGTCTCAAGTCCTCGGCTCTGATGTTCCGGTCTCAAGTCCTCGGCTCTGATGTTCCATCCTGGTCTCAAGTCCTCGGCTCAGATGTTCCGTCCTGGTCAGTCACTCTGCACTCCTCCTGCCGGCCAGCTTCTGCACCTTACATCTCCGTCAGTTAAAAGACTCAGGTTCTTCTCGTCATGCATCATCCACCCTGTTCAATAAACTCACTTCTAAGAACTAGCTGTGTGTGTGTGTGTGTGCTGTGTCCGGGTTCATCCCAGAAAAATATCATGATAATGCCTGTGAAATTTCTCAGTTATCTGGGTCAGTTCTTCCTGAAAACGTTTCAACACCTGTCCAGGAAACTCAATTCTGATGGCTCACATGTGAGAAACCTGCAGGTACATTCAAAGTCAGATGCAAATCAATGACCCACCCGTCACTGTCCTGGATTGTTGCTTGGTGTGAGGGGAGTACTTGGTCACCTGAATCATGATGAGACTGCTGACGTATTTTCATCGGAATGTGTAGGAGGGCTGAGCTGTAAACACTGGAGAGTTGGAAACTCAATCCTGCTGTCTTCATGTCATTACGATTCGTCTGTGGTTTGGATACATGACAAGACACCACACCAGGAGGCATGTGATTCTGATTTTATGTCATTTAATCCTGTTAACAAATGCTGACTCCAACCTCAACATGACCGCTCATTGTCAGTACAGTGGAGCTAAAACCAGTTCAGAAACAGTCCAAACTGATTTCATGAATTAACAGGATCTAAGGCAAACATCTTAATACACTCATTAGGCTACATGAAATGCAGCACAGGGATTCACAGCTGGGATCTGGTCACAGCCCAGGATTTCTGCGGAATTATATTAGATTGATTAACAGAGTATGAATGTCAGTAAGGTAAGAAGAAAGCAGCACAGCTATTAACAATGTTTTTTTCTGGAATGCTAACTGCCATCGCAGTAATCTCTCAAGAAGTCTTTATTATAAAGGTATTTAATTGCTGTAATATTGTATGTAATAAATAATCCCTGCAAAACTGCAAAGAAACACTTGCGACTGGTTCTGTTTATCTGTTGTTTCAGAACCTGAGAATCATCAGAGAATGATTGAAATTTCTCATAGTGCCATACAATCCGTGTATCTTTCGTTGTATTTTCAATTGCAAATAAAAAAAACGAAAAACAGAAAATGAACTGGTTATTTTGTTTTTTGTTTCTTATGCTTAAACCAAAAACGAAAAAGGGATTGGTTTTTCATATTTCAACTCTAAGCTCAGATCGAAAATACGAAATAGAAAAACGGACAGCAGGCAGAATTTGATTTTAATATTTAATAGGTACAGTTTACGTGACCCGGAAATAGCTGTTTGCGACTTCAGTAAAGTTAGAAAGTAGTGATGGTGAGATGAAGCCTCATGAGGCATTGAACCACTTGAGCCAATTGGTTCGAGAAAGGGTTCATTTCTTGGAGCTTCATGTGCACACGACACCACCTACTGGCCAGGTGTATAATCACAGCCAGCTGTATCTTAACACGTGTGATGCATTGATTTTTTTGTCTATTATGGCTCTTGGGAATTACTTCACAAAAGGTGTAGGACGAAATCATTTGTCTACATAAATTATGTATACACATATGTGTATAATAAAATATTGTTTGAATGTATTCTCTGTGTGTAATTATTCCCAAAAGTAGTGTCATGTGATATGGCATGGTGTGTAATAATCAGACCTCTCAACTTTGATCAAAAGTTAAGAGTAAGATTATGCTAATTTTGGGGGTGGGGGGGATTATGGTCAACAATTTCCCCTCAGCAGCAACACTGAAGCACACAGAGGTTCACGATGCGTCTTGACGCACGATCCATCTGCTGATGTCTCCCTCCTTTCAGCTCAATGCACTTCTAGACTGTTACAGTTTATAACATTCTCATCACCTTTCACTGCGACAGGGTTCTCAGTCAGTCGCCGCACTGACCAGACAAATTTCTATTGCTCTCGTCAGTGCGGCGGTGCGGTGGGCGGGGAAAATGCATAACTAAATACTGTAAAGGGCTCCTATAAAGGGAACAGGGGTACTGCCAGATCTGAGATGAAGCCCCTGATGTTACAAGTTCTTTAAAATGACCCTTAAAAGTGCGCACCTGAATTAAAGCGCAAGGCAGCAGCCCACTGAAGCGCCACTGATTCTATGAGAATCAGAGCATGAAACACAGCTACTAACTCTCCTATTGACTTTAACTGGCACACATTGCTACCGATGTGAGGACATTATTCACGTTTTGAATGGTGAACGGTGATAAAAGCACCTGCTCCAAGGGAAAGGAGGGGGAAAAGGAGCAAGCATGAGGCACAGAAATACGGTGCATGAAGTTAAAAAATGCAGAATTAATAAAAACAAAACTTATAAACAGACCAAGTGGCGTTTTAAACTGCATCTGGTTAGCAGAACTGTTGTTGGCGCTGTAATCATAAGGGCAGGGAACAGTCGGAGAATAACCGCACACTACTACATCAAGTTGTTTTCACGAGCGACACGTCACATGCCACCACTTTATTTTACTTTACACACCAACATTGCGCATGGTCCACAATTTATAGTCACACCCATTAATGATGTCATTGAAGAGCACTCATTAGAACACACATGTCAACAACTGTTTTATGATCCAGCGTGCAGCCATGACTGGTTCTGAATGAACTGGTCATCTGGCAAACTCTGAGCCACTTCCCGAAGCAGTCACGTGGTACAGCCGGGCAGCGAGGCTTCAGACGTCATCGTTTTCGGCTCCTCCCCTAAATGAAGCAACCGTCGATACGCGCTTTACGGAAACGCCCCCTCCATTACTCGACACACGCCTCGAAGCCTCGGCACATCACGTAACATCACTAGTTCTTATTGTCCGCCTGGTGCTTCCTGTTTTTTGGACTGCCTCTGGGGAACTCTCGTGTTTTGATGGTTTGCATTCTCCCGGTTCTGGACTGATCAGCTCTGTCTGCCCTTTTCAGTTATTTAAACCACAAGTTTTTCTGTTCCTCTGGATCTTCTGCAAATAAACCCTTTAAGCATATGCTCCGTGTCTGGTTGAATATTGGGTTCTGTTAAACCAATCATTACACATTTGAATGAAACTGATGATTTTTCACCAGCTTTAAATTTCTTCTGCATTGTCATGATATTTTTCTAGGATGAACCCGGACACAGCACGCACACACAGAGCTAGTTCTTAGGAGTGAGTTTATTGAATAGTGTGGAAGATGAATGATGATGGAACCGAGAGTCTTACAACAGACGGAGGTGTAGGGTGCAGAAGCTGGCCGGCAGGAGGCGTGTAGAGAGACTGACCGGGAGGGACTCTGGAGACGAAGACTAGAGACCAGGACGGAACATCTGTGCCGAGGACTTGGAGACCGGAACAGCTCACCAGGAATTGAGAACAGGAGTAGGAACTTGAGAGCAGAACAGAACCTGGGAGTCGTGAACAGGAGATGAGAACTGGAGTGGGAACAGAGCTGAGCTGGATCTAGGCAGAGACTGAAACAAAATCAAAGCTGACCGAAAGTCTAATGGCTGACTGGTAGTGATGTTACGTGATGTGCCGAGGCTTCGAGGCGTGTGTCGAGTAATGGAGGGGGCGTTTCCGTAAAGCGCGTATCGACGCTTGCTTCATTTAGGGGAGGAGCCGAAAACGATGACGTCCTAAGCCTCGCTGCCCGGCTGTACCATGTGATTGCTTCGGGAAGTGGTTCAGAGTTTGCCAGATGACCGGTTCATTCAGAACCAGCCATGGCTGCACGCTGGATCATAAAACAGTTTTGCTAACCAGATGCAGTTTAAAACGCCACTTGGTCTGTTTATAGGTTTAGTTTTTATTAATTCTGCATTTTTTAACTACATGCACCGTATTTCTGTGCCTCAGCGCTTGCTCCCCCCCCCCCTCTTTTCCCTCGGAGCAGGTGCTTTTATCACCGTTCACCATTCAAAACGTGAATCACTACGTTTAATGTCCTCACATCGGTAGCAACGTGTGCCAGTTAAAGTCAATAGGAGAGTTACTAGCTGTGTTTCATGCTCTGATTCTCATAGGATCAGTGGCGCTTCGGTGGGCTGCTGCCTCGCGCTTTAATTCAGGTGCGCACTTTTAAGGGTAATTTTAAAGAACTTGTAACATCAGGGGCTTCATCTTAGACCTGTCAGTACCCCTGTTCCCTTTATAGGAGCCCTTTACAGTATTTAGTTATGCATTTTCCCGGCAGCGCACCAACGGGGGTAAAATCCGCCCACCGCACTGCCGCACTGACGAGAGCAATAGAGATTTGTCTGGTCAGCGCGGCGACTGACTGAGAAACCTGTCGCTGTGAAAGGTGATGATAATGTTATAAACTGTAACAGTCTAGAAGTGCATTGAGCTGAAAGGAGGGAGACATCAGCAGCAGGATCGTGCGTAAAGACACAGCGGGAACCTCTGTGTGCTTCAGTGTTGCTGCTGAGGGGAAATTGTTGACCATAATCCCCCCCACCCCCCAAAATTAGCATATTCTCACTCTTAACTTTTGATCAAAGTTGAGAGGTCTGATTATTACACAACATGCCATATCACATGACACTACTATTTTGGGAATAATTACACACAGAGAATACATTCAAACAATATTTTATTATACACATATGTGTATACATAATTTATGTAGACAAATGATTTCGTCCTACACCTTTTGTGAAGTAATTCCCAAGAGCCATAATAGACAAAAAAATCAATGCATCACACGTGTTAAGATACAGCTGGCTGTGATTATACACCTGGCCAGTAGGTGGTGTCGTGTGCACATGAAGCTCCAAGAAATGAACCCTTTCTCTAACCAATTGGCTCAAGTGGTTCAATGCCTCATGAGGCTTCATCTCAGCATCACTACTGACTGGAACAAAAAACTGAGCTGACAAGGATTCTGGCAGAGACTGAGCGGGAGTGAACGCTATGGAGCGGCGACAAGAACAGGATGAGGTGAGTCTTATAAAGAGGTGAACACAGGTGGCAACAGATCAGGGGTAATTGCAGCCTGACAGGTGACGGGAATAAAGACTAATTAGTGTCCAGAGGAGTGACTAATAGCTGAGCGAGGGAGAGCTGAGTGAACTGCAAAATAACAAAGAAGCCAGACAAAACTTAAACCATGGCATGCATCAGCAACTTAAAATATGTAAAAAAGATCTTAAGGCAACATTTGTACAAATTATATTCTGTTGTTGACCCACATGTGGTGTGCTGGTTGCAAACCTCTGGTTTAGGATTACATGAAGACTCAGGATTTTGAGCTTGGTCATGACACATAACATCTGTAGTTCACCAACATGTTTAGAAAAAAAAACTAATTTCACAAGGTACCTCAACAGATGTATTGCATTTTTAGACAGGATTTACGTTTGACAGACATAGTGGAACGTTTGTAATATAAATCTAATGTAATATAAATCAGAGATTATAAAAACGGAAACTTAAAAGAAAAATGTAAACATGCATACAGAGAAAGATGATTAAACAAATCTCTGACTAGAATACTTCTGAAAGTATCAATGGCACACCTATAAAAAATGCACACTACTCAATGAGTCAAAAGTTGTTTTTTGTTGTTTTTTTTTACCTAAGACAATCAGTTCATAAAGTTGTAAATAAAAGGGGGGGGGGGGAAGCTTTTGGCAGTGGTGTCTGACCTTTTTGTCACATAGAACACAATCACCAAGTTGAAAACCACAGAGATTACAGGATTTATTTATTTTTTTTTTTAAATACATTTATTGTGTTTTTTTTGCTTTTACCTTAACTAAACAGGCAATGTTTTAATAAAACAGTCACACTAATGTAGGAAAACGATCTGTAAATGGTTGTTCACTTGAAAAATAAAACAAGAATGAGATATGGGAGTTTAGGGAAATCAAAAAACTCTTATGGTCACGATTTACGTTTGTCCGACTCTAACATGGCCGTGGCACATACGAGCTGGGCTGTTCTAAATTTATCAATTTGACATAATTTTAGGAAAAAAAACATTAAATGAGTCTGTTACTGAGTAAAATTCACTGAATGGTTGTGTTTAACTTACAAAGAAGGAAGGTATAACTGGGTTAATAAAATTATACTTTGTACTTAAGAATTTTCTCAATGAAAATATCACAAATATTAAAAATTAAATTTTCTCTATTCCACCTGTGATGGCAAATTTGTACCACACTTAAATTGGGATCAGGGTCTGCAAAAAATAATTCCAAGAGCAGCAAATGGACTCTGAGCCGCACTTTGAAAACCAGTGGGTTAAGGGGAGAGAATAAATGAAGGAACTGTAGTTTTTCACGGTTGAGCCCTGGGGGGCAACTCTTTCTCTGAAGTCATGCTCAGCAGACGTAAGGTTATATCTGGTGGGAACCCTTTTGCAATCAGTTCATCCTTCATCTGTGAAACAAAACAATGTTTGGATTAGAAACAGTCAGCTGTACCTCATAAACACAACTGATCGGTGTCTGATCAGCCATCAACAACACATGTAAAAGACATCTGTATCCTAAAAATTATCTGTTGACATTCAACTTTGGCAACCATGCTGATTTTTCTTCAGTGACAATTGATTTCTGGTTATCCATGAGCAGGCGCACAGAAGGTGAAAAATCTGCTACCTCAGGATTGAATTGTTTGCATTAATTTCAAGGACATTACTGACCGCTTTGAGGATTTTGTCATGGTCGTCTTTTGGTGACAGTGCAGTCGAGATGTTCAGTTTCACAACAGTAAGGTAAGCTGGAAGCAAAGAGAACAACATGACTGTAGACCAGAATAATTAATAGCAGCCATTGGGATACAGTACTGCTGCTTTCATGATTTCATACTTACTTTTTTTAGGGGGAGGTTCTGTAATTGTTGATGGATAGAATAACAATGGTTAACATTGCTGTTGGTCATGTGAGCATAACAGCAGAAACATGAAGAAATACAAACTCAACTTAAAAATATGAAACAAAAACATTTACACTTACCGTTTCCAACCGTCACAATAACACATCGAAGCTCAGACTGGTACACAGAAGTAGAGACACTGTGGAGATAATTCAGCATTGGAGCTTTATTGTTAGACTCTGGTTTAAATTGCCCTCAAATGTCCAAATAAAATCACCAGTTTTAAAGTACTCATGTGCCAGACAATATATATGTTTCTCTAATTTAATTAAAATCACAAAACAGTTTCTTTTTGGATTTTTTTATTACTTAAATTTAGTATTACTACATGCTCATCAATAAATTAAACATTCAAAATTTTAATGATGTGAAATTGCCGAAACAAATCTGTTGGACTCTGCTCATTTTCATGTTTGACATTATAGCAGCCATTCAACCGGGCTTTGTAAGGTTGATGAAGAGAGTGGTTATTAAAGGACAACACTGTGGAATTCCCAGTACCAGTGTGGTTGTGGTTGTGAGTTTTTGACCGTCCTGACGAGCCTGCTGACCCTCATGAGGGTACTACTTTTTGAATATGAATTTTACAATTATGTTTTTCATCCAACCATAAACCCAAAAACTTTAATTCCTTACCCTTTCTAATTCATTATTATATATTTGCAATTTAAAAATTTCAGATACTTTCTTCTTTGTAAAAAATAATTACTTCTTGTATCTATTTAACAATGAAATTTAAATTTTTACCCTTATTCCAAATTGCTCCATCATCAGCAAATAAAGAAAATCCCATTCTACTCTCCAAATGATCAAACATATCATTAATCATAATAGAGAAAAAACAAATGACTCACAATACTTCCCTGTGGTGTACCATTTTCAACGAAAAACCTGACAAATGTTGTCCTATTCTTACTTGTATTGATCTATCTTGTAAAAAATCTTTTATCCAATAAAACATTGATCCACTAATTCCCAATTTTTTTTCAATTTAATTAAAATAAACTTCTTTCCACATCATATCATAGGCTTTCTCTATATAAAAGAAAACAGCCACCACACTTTCCTTATTAACTTGCTCTTTCCTGATTTCATGTTCTAAACATAGAATAGGATCGATAGTGCTTCTACCTTTTCTAAATCCACTCTGAAAGTTTGATAAGTATCCCCTCTTCTCAATGAAATAGCTCAATCTTTTATTTATCATTCTCTCCATTATTTTACATATATGTGATGTTAAAGCAATAGTAGGCCTATAACTTGCTGGATTTGACCACTCTTTACCTGGCTTTAAGATAGGAACTACGATTGCTTCTTTCCATGCCGTATGTAAAAAGTGATTGTTCATTTGGCCCTCCTGTGCTGCTTCTGCTCAGCCTAATTACCACGTATTTCTCCCAACTGTTTCCCAGCCTTCTTAAGCAGGCCTCTGACTAGTTGACAGTGCTAGATTGTCTGAAAGCCCCAGTTAGTAAGCAACCAGCCTTATAGTGATGGGCAAATGAAGCCTCATGAAGCAATGAAGCTTTCCAACACTTTGCTTTGGAAAAAGGTTCTTAACTCGATGCTTCATTCATCACTAACTAGGGACATCTGCTGGTGAAACTGTAACAGCCTTGTCACTTAGTTGGATCATACTTCCAGAAATTAGTAAAAGTGATTGTTGGGGCAGACTGTATGCTTTGAGCTTGAAACTTGCTTCCTGAAAACAGAATTTGTTTGAAATCATCTCTTCCTGGGAGTTCTAGTTCTGGTTCTTAATACTAAGTTACACATAATGTTTGCCTCTTCCATTGGCTTTTAGTCTGCTTTTGATGTGTGATTCTGACGTATCTCCTGATCAAACAAAAGAAAATTTAGAAATTTCTGGATTTTAGGTTTAATTGTTTTTTTTTTTAGGAACAGGACTTTTTTTCACTGTTTCAGATTTTCGACGGTTTCTTTGTCGGCAGAAGACCTAACCCACGAAGCAACAGGGTTCATCGCGCTTTTATTGTGAAAAATGACACGCAAAATGAAACAATGACGTGGCAGATGTAATGGGAGGCCTCGTTTGTTGTTGTTCACGTGACTTTTCTCAATATGACAAAAGCTCCGAAGTGGGGCTTCGTCTGACACGACCCCTTTTTACTCGGTACACGCCTCGAAGCCTGGCTTCAGATGTCCCATCACTACTGCCTGGATCTCAGACCTGCTTCTGTGCCCTGACTTTGCTCCTGGATTCTACGGAGCCCCTCTGGTGACATGGACAAACATTTTTTTTTTTGAAGATGTAAAGGCGTGGCCACAATTTATTAATTTGTGGACACAAAATGGATAAATTGTGACCACGAGATAGATAAGATAAATACTTTCTTCAGGCTTGATGTTCAGCAGACATGAGTGGATCCAGGGATGCGATGATTAACTGTATATCCTACGTTTTCGCTAAGTGACAGTGAAAAAAAAAGATTTTTTGGTAATGTCTGGTATCAGCATAATTTATACTTAAATGATACCGGATTGAGGCGGTGAGGTGGGCGAATTTTCCCCCGATTGGTGCGCTGCACGGTGGGAAAATGCATAAATAAAGACTGTAAAGGGCTCCTTTAGAGGGAACAGGATGAATGGATCTGAGCTGAAGCCCCCGCTGTTACAAGTTCCTTAAAACGACCCTTAAAAGTGCGCACCTAAATTACATGTAACATAATTTTGCGCACCTGAATTCAAGCGCAAGGCAGCATGCCTGTTTATTAGAACCAAACTTATAAAACAGAATGTCATGGTACTGACTCTTTTGACCCACATGCAGAACACACTGAGGAAGCAGAGATCTGAGTTTTTAACAAGTTTATAAATATAAGCTCGAGACATCTTGTGAGTCCTCTGGACGTCTGGTAACAGCGGGAGGTGGTAATCGCGGTGATATGATTGATTCGCCGGGGGAGTGAGCGGCTGCTGCGGGGCACCAAAGCATGAGAAGCTGCTGTTGCTTGCAGCAGGGGTGACAGAAAATTAGTTGCTTTCCAAGGCGTAGAAAGATGCTGGCCTACTGAGTCCTACCACTTAAGGCTGACACCGTGGCGATGAGGTGCTGACAGCCGCCTGTTAAGAATGTCCCCGCTAACGACGGAACGCAGATCACCTGAGAGCGGCGCCTCCTCGCTAGTCAGCCGCCACCTGCGGAGAAGGGTAGAGGGAAAAAAAGGCAGTGCCCGGCCCAGGCATGCCCGCAGCACCCTAACCCAGACTTTCAAGGTGGATCTGGTTGGCAGAAACTGTTCTCTGATCCAGCGTGCAGCCATGATGGTTCTGAATGAAGGATTTATCTGGCAGCCGCTCTCCCACTTCCCTCTGTGTGTTCGGTAACCCGGACGGTACCGGCTTACTGTCCACCACTTGTTAAGACCAAAATTATTTATAACTCTGATCGCTCTTCCTGCTGCTCTGTTAACATGAATTGCAAGCAGGAATATTACTGATGGCCACAAGCTGTGAAACAAGCTGAAACAGCTCCGCAGAAGGCAGAGTTTAGACTGAGCTCTGTTGTGCGTGTGTAAAGTCAGTGAAATGCTCATGTCACATGGTCAATGCGTGTAAGTTGAGAGCTTTACTTATTACCACACTGTGTTTAATTGCAAGAGATTGCAGGATGTCATTATAGTTCATTCCAAGGTTGAAAAAAAATTAAATCAAGTCTATGTTCTCCATATTCATTGAATGTATCCTACACCACCATAAAGGAGCTCCTTCACAAATAACTTGTGGACACAACTTATCTATCTTGTGGCCACGATTTACTAAGTCATGGCCACGATTTACTAAGTCATGGCTACGCGTTACTAATGCGTGGCCACGACTTAACATCTACAAAAACAAAATTCTGTCCATGTCACCAGAGGGGCTCCGTAGGATTCTGTTTTGGATTCTCTGAATTTCTGATCACCCGGCTCTGACCTTGTCCTCCTTTGACCATGATTACCTGCCAAGCCCCAGTGAGAAGTAACTCTCTAAGACCAAGTTTCAGGATCAGAGACACTCCCCTGGATACAAAAGGTTAGTGGCTTTCAGTCTGAACTTTTAAATCATCCATCCCAGCCACTAACCTGTTCTCTCTTCTCCAGAGCCCCTGGTTTCCCTAATCCCGAATTAGTTTTTAACAATAAATCTTTTAAAGTAATTTCCTGTTGTGTTCTGGTTGTATCTAGATCCTCAGTCTGAATTGTAACATAGGGGGGATTAGCAGCCTGCCTCGTTGTTTGTGGAGGGAAGAACGTACATCACAATCACCTGTGAAAACTCTGTGGAAGCATGTACGGTCTCAGTCCAATAGCTAGTTGCCCAAAGTCCTTTGTGTAAAGTATCTCTTTAACCATAATGTGTTCTGAGCTACACCAGCGGTTATTACGAAATAACGAGCTGCCATCTCACGCAGTGCACAAGTGACAGGTTATATTTCGGCAATAACACATTTGACGCTTTATATTCATCCTTATCAAGTGAGACAAAAACTGCACTGTAGTTCATTTAATTTAGTTTTTTTTCTATTCACTTTAAATTTATTTTAATCATAATGACCAAAAACTGACCTTGCCTGGACCACAAAGCAGATGGGGTGGCTCTGTCCATCTTCTCTTGCAGATGGTGTCCAGGTCAGAGAGAAGTTCCCTGATCCAGAAGAGCTCTTGACTACGTTGTACGGCCCGCTGTAGAGGAGTCCAGTGATCCTTCATCAATCAGGAAATATGCATCATTTTTATGTGATTCCAACTTTTTACCATCTATGAACAGATCAACTGTTTAACTTCATTTTAATATCTATATTTTGAACAGGGCAACCATGACTTTTTATGGTAGTCATTGCTGTTTAAACCCTTTCTCTTGATAAAACATAAAGTCTCATTCCAGCTAAGATAAATGGCCTCAAAAAACAATCAGTTTAACTGAGCTGTCTACCACCTTCTTTGTTTTCCATATGTTTTGCGTTTCCTTACACCGATTGAGTTGTTGCTGCTCTGATGTTGATCTTAACAGTCTGATTGACTGGACTGTAGAACCGAGCTCCGTGTTCTGGAGTTGGAGTCAGAAACATTGGGAAATAAGCACCTTCTGTGCAGGACGGTGCTGCAGAATCCACTGGAACAGATAAAGAAACAACCTCAGCCACCCTGAACTGAAAGACTATTGAGATCTGTTTGTCTAAAGATCAATATGCATGTCTTTTGCACAAATTATCCTGTAACAAATTCTGAAGATTGGTCCCAAAACTTTTTGTGATCAATCTTTTTTTCATTATTTATGTTTGGAAGTTGTAAAAAAAAAAGAATTTTGCCCATTAAACTTTTTTTGCCTGTGCTTTTAACACCATCCACCAAGTCTTGAGAAGGACTATCTGGAGCGGTCAGGAGTGGACCACCACCTGTCACACTGGATACTGGACACTAGTAGACCGCAGTATGTGAGGGAAAGTGCCTTTAGCAGGCGGGGTTCTGCAGCATGGAAACACCACAGTGAACTCTGCTAGCAATGTTTTCTGTTCACGCTCTATACCACAGACCTCTCTATCAGCTCCCCACATTGCCACCTGTACTAGTTCTCTGACTCTGCTGGTCAGGGAATTGCAATTGTTTTAATTGGTGAATATGGAAATTCAAATCATGATTGATCATTTTTAA